>NC_133617.1:386457472-386717472 GCF_048593235.1 Sminthopsis crassicaudata | reverse complement strand
CTTAGAAAGAAACTGTGTCTCCACCTTTCAGGGACTTTTCAAATGCTTGTTTGGAAGATGGGGAGCGAATATCTAGGGCACCCAAAGTGGGGGTTGGATTGGCCTTGAGCAGAATTGCCCATTATTTCCCACCTTCCATTCTCACTGCCATTTGTCTGCTCATATCCCACTTTTCCTGACACTTATAGATACACTCATAAGTATCTTTCTATTCTATATTCTCATTCAATGGTGTCAAACTCAAATAGAAACAGATCTCTGTTGACCAAATATTGACTTAGAAAACCACAAATTAACATTATGTTGTACAGTATCGTATTTTTACTTATTTTGTTAAACAGTATCCAATTACATTGCTCTGTATCTAGTTAACTTGTTCTTGCTCACACTTTGTCTTGCATGTTGCCCCCTTGGGGTAATATAACGGGTTCAGAAAACTGTCATATCTTGTATCATAGTTAAAAGACTGAAAAAATCAATAGAGAAACTGTGTTGAATTCTAAGTCAGCCCAGTGCCATATGAATATTATTCCCTCCACCTATTTTGCAGAGTTAATCAACCATTCAAATTTTCTTAAGAAGGGAAATGGGATAAGAATGCCTATTATAGGGGCAGCTAGGTGGCACAGTGGATAGAGCACCAGCCTTGAATTCAGGAGGACCCAAGTTCAAATATGGTCTCAGACACTTAATGCTTCCTAACTGTGACCCTGGGCAAGTCACTTACCCCAGCCTCAGAAAAAGAAAAAGGAAAAAAAAAAAAAAAAAGAATGCCTATTATATTATATTAAATAAATAAATAATGATATATTATATAATAATAAAATGCACTGTATTATATAATATATAATGCAAATTTATTTTATAATGATAGTTATTATACTTGTGATAATATAAATATATATAATATAATTTTTATGTGTAATAATTATAGAGAGAGGGAGTAGGCCTCTCTCTCAATAATTAAATTAAATAACATAAATAAAATTAAACTTTGCCCATAAGGAGAAAGGACTGTTATAGAGTGTATGACTCAAAGAAAGGAAAAATAAACATCTCTAACCTCTTCTCCTTTTACCCAATTCTAAGGGACCCTTTTAGTCCTACCAGGAGGGAAGCAGAAAATTGGGACCAGAGGCCACCACTCTGTTCTGTATCTCTATTGGCTTTCTTAAATATTATTAGTCTAAGGGATATGATCAAGTTCCATCTAACTATTGATTGCTTTGTCATTTGGGGGAGGGGTTAAAGGACCTGAGATTTGACCCTTTTCCCACCTAATACTAGTTCTAGAATAAACACATACAACAAATAGCAAAAAAAAAAAAAAAATCTCATTTATCCAAATCAGAACAAAACAGAATCTAAATCAAAAACCAGAGAAGGTATACATAAGAGAATAAATATCAGACTAAAGAGTAAAGGAATTCTCCCACTGAAAGCAAGATAACTCAGCTCAACCAAGAGAAAAGAAACTAAATCTTACCCAAGGGGAAAGTTCCCAAAATGTCTAAAGCAACAAGCAGGAAAGAGGAACATGAGAAAGACTTCCAACTCATCTCATAGCTTTCCACAGTCTTTTTTTTCAGCAACCTGAAGTGAGGTTACCCTCCCCTATTTTCATTCCCAAAACTGGAAACCAACTGATTCTCTTGAAGACTTATTAGAAAAGCTCCAAAAGGAGTCTCTGCTTAAAGAGTTTCCAAAATGGGGATTCCCTGAGAACTGAAGCTCTCTCTTCTTACCAACTTTATCCTGCCTCTCATTCAAGAATAGGCATTCTTCTCTACCAATAAGGAGATAGTGCCATCCCAATGGGCTTTGGAACAAGGGATAGATATATACAGATAGATAAAGTTTATAAAGATCCAGTTTGAAAAAAAAAAAAAAAGCCTGTAAAAAGATTCTAATCTTGTGCTTTTGGGTCATACCATCCTTCAAAATAAAAATAATGTTTCCTGTTTCCTATAAATAAAAATTTCTTCTGTTCTCTACTTTTTTTCAGAATCCATTGAAAATAGCTGTCAAACTGATACATTGTTGGTGGACTTGTGAATACATTCAGCCATTCTGGAGAGTGATTTGGAACTATGCTCAAAAATTTATCAAACTGTGCATACTCTTTGATCCAGCAGTGTTACTACGGGGCTTATATCCCAAAGAAATCTTAAAGAAGGGAAAGGGACCTGTACGTGAAAAAATGTTTGTGGCAACACTTTTCATAGTGGCTAGAAACTGGAAACTGAGTGGATGTCCATCAATTGGAGAATGGCTGAATAAATTATGGTATATGAATGTTATAGAATATTATTATTCTGTAAGAAATGACCAACAGGATGATTTCAGAAAGGCCTGGAGAGACTTACTTGAACTGATGCCGAGTGAAATGAGCAGGACCAGGAGATTATTATATACTTCAACAACAATACTATATGATGATCAGTTTTGATGGATGTGACTCTCTTCAACAATGAGATGAACCAAATCAATTCCATTTGTTCAATAATGAATAGAATCAGCTATACCCAGTGAAAGGACTCTGGGAAATGAGTGTGAACCACTACATAGCATTTCCAATCCCTCTGTTTTTGTCCACTTGCATTTTTTATTTCCTTCACAGATTAATTGTGCATTATTTCAAAGTCCAATTCTTCTTGCTCAACAAAATAACTGTAGGGATATGTATATACATACATATATATTGCATTTAATATATACTTTAACATATTTAACATTTATTGGTCTACCTGCTATCTGGGGGGTGGGGTGGGGGAAGGTGGGGAAAAAGTGGAACAAAAGGTTCGGCAATTATCAGTGCTGAAAAATTACCCATGCATATATCTTGTAAATAAAAAGCTATAATAAAAAAAAAAAAGAAAGAAAAAAGCTGTCAATAAGTGCAGAGTAATGATCTTTCATGTATAGGGAACTCCTCATTAAAAGCATTGACAAGTGGATCAAGATAGACTGAATGACAGATTTCCAATAAGCAGATTAGGCAAAAACCTACTTACTACCAGGCGGCGTTTCCAGGGACATCAGCCAGCTGTGTTCTCCTGCCCGCCTAAGTACCAATCTAAAAAAAAAAAAAAATGGGGGGAACAGACTAATGATTCCAGAGTATCAGTGATAAAAATGTTACCCACCTCCAGACAGACAGAGGTGAGGAATTCAATATGCATAATGAAATATACTTTGGGGGGATTTGGATAGTAGAGGAATTTGTTACCCTTGATTCTACTTACTTGTTTTTAAAAAAAAAGTTTGGGGATTTGAGGAAGGGAGGAAGAAAAGACAAAAGTTTATTAATTTTTTAAAAATTTAAATGCAACCATTTTCATTTCATTATTTTTTCATGGGTTTTTTCTTGTGTTCTGTTTTACATAATTGACTAATATTGAAATGTTTTACATAATTATACATATATAATATATGAAAAAAATAAATAAAACACCAGAAAAAAAATAAATGCATATTACTCGCACAACAGAGGTGGAACAAGGGAAGGGGAATTGGCAGTTCATCCTGAGACACTGACATGTAAAGTTTTGTGTTCTGTTCTGCAAGAATTTTTGTGGAGGATGTGGTGGGAGGGGGTTTTGAGGGAGGCGGACACCAGACCCGTGATTTCATTGGTATGAGGTAACTCCCTTTACTAATTTAGATTAGCACCTGCCAATAGTCTTAAAGGGTTGCATGATGGCATTCAGAAATTAATTCAATGACTTTCCAAGGTCACTCAGTTCTTAAAGTTGGGTCTTAAACCCATATTTACCTAATTCCAAGGAATTAGCAAGAATAATTACCTAAAATAGAAAGCTACCAAATAGAGGTTTCTCTACCTTCAGGACATGACTGACCTGTCCATTAACATGCTTTGTTATTGCTGTTCTTTAATTGTTTCACTTGTGTTCAACTCTATTCACCCTATTTGGGGTTTCCTTGACAAAGATGCTGGAATAGTTTGCCATTTCCTTCTCCAACTCATTTTACAATTGAGAAAACTAAAATCTGCAAGGTTACATGACTAAAGTCAAAAATTGTCGGATTCTGGATCTGACTTCAAGCCTAGCACTATTTACACACACATACATACACACACACACACATACACACAGAGAGAGGGGGGAGGGATGGAGGGAGAAGGAGGGGAGGGGAAAGGGGATTTCAAGTTCTCTGTCTCCCTGCTACTGTTTTGTGAATCTAACCCCATATGGATTTTATGAACAAACAAACAAAAAAATCTATTAAGTGTTCTACCCCTCAAGCCATCAACAAATGACCAGTTACTCTTAAGTCTGGCTACAAATTCAGATAGGTTTGTTCCAACAAGATAAGAGTTGGAAGAAATCTCAGTTATCAATTGGGACTGAGAGGAGGTAAACAAGTCAAACAAAACACTGAAGAAGGAAAGATGTATAGTTACCCAAATCATGTAGGCAATTTACAAAAACATAATTATGGAATTCAAATACCTTATGTGTAGCAAGAAAAAAAAAAAAAAAAAAAAAAAAAAAAAAGGATGGAGAGGTTTTGTTTTTATAAAAGACCTTAAAATGGAAGTCTGTCATTCCAGAACAGCTGTGGTGTTAAGGCATAGCCAGGAATACTGTGCTTCAGAGCTGCCAACAGTCTCTTCCCAATCTCTCTCCCTCCCTTCTTCCATCAGCAGCAGCAATGAGCAAGACATTAAGTAAGTATTTGTACTGAAAGGAAATATAATTGATTTTGCTCCCTCCTCTCTGCCCCCCACAGGAAAAAAAAAAAAATCTGCTATGTACTGGAACAAAAAGTAAATGCTTCCCTCCCTTCCATAGTCTGGGTGGGACTTTGCATTAGTTTAACTCCTGTCAGAAGGGAGTCTTTTCCCCCTGAAAAGAAAGAGAGAGCTAGCTAGTTTGCTCCTACACAAAGATTCTGGCCTTTATCTCCTCCCAACTCCCTCCAGAAATCACTGGAATCTCATTTGAGACTTACTAAATCTCACAATGGAAAATTAAGAACAAATGGAATGTGTGTGTGTGTGTGTGTGTGTGTGTGTTTAAAAAATGAAAATAGATTTAGGACTCATGAAAGTGTGGCCTAAGAGCTGACATTTGTGGGAAAGGATTTAAAAGAAATGTTCATAGTCACAATTAGTATTGTAGTAGAAAGCATTCAAAAATTGGAGTTAAGGATCTGAGTTTGAATCCCGACTTTGACCTATGAGGTAATAGGTAAATGTTGTAACTTCTAAGCCTCAGCTTTCTAATCTATAAAAGGAATGGCTTAATTTGAATGACCTCTATGTTTTCACTAGCTCTAAAACTATAATCCTATGATGTAAACTAACCTCCTTATTTGATAGATGATGCAACCGAGGCACAATGAAGTTACTAAAGTGATTTTCCAACAATCACTAAGTAGCATATCCAACAGAAATTTATCCCTGATCCAGAGTTCATTATAAAGGCCATGTATATGGGTAAATGGGATTATCTGAGCTATGTGTATTTTTATAATAATGACTTTAGTAGCAAATTCTTCCTCTCCTCTTCTTTCTTTTTTTTCCTACACTAATATATATGTGTGTGTGTGTGTGTGTGTGTATACATACATAATTTTGAAGATATAAACATTCTGAAGTAATATTTGTTTCTTCTCTCCCTATTAGGAAAGAAACAAACATTTGTTAACTTCAACTATGTACCATGCATTAAGCTAAGCACTTTAAAAATATTTTTCTCATTTGATGCTCACATCACCCTTGCAAATCAAGTGTTATTATTATTCTCATTTTTACACTGAGGAAAATCAAGCACATAGTGACTAAATGACTTGTCCAATCACATAACTAAGTGTCTGAGGCCAGATTATGTTAGGGAATAGAATGTTAGTACTAAAATTCCATACAGGACCTTCCAATTGTTCAAATTAATTTATCTGTCTAGCTTTTTCTTGACTCTTATTTGCATTTCTGATTAACTCTGATTTTTTCATTAAGAATATTTGAAATTCTTCTGTTCCAATGAAGGTCTATTATACTCAGCTATAAGGGATAACTTATTTTAGATTGTAAACCAGTATCTTTTTGCCTTTTGAAATCTTGTATTCCAAATCTCTCATTATAAAAGAATATGTCAGTACTTGAAAGATGTTGAGTGGGATCCCTTGGCACTTAAATGTCTCCTTTCTGGATGCTTGCAATATTTTTATTTTTCAAGAAAATTCTGCATTTTGCTAGTGGCATTTCTAGGACTTTAAATTTGGAGATTTCTTTCAGGAGACATTCAATGGATTTTTTTCAATCTTCACTTTGCCCTCTATTTCTAATAGATTCATTCCTAATTTTTTTTTCAAATATAACATCCCTTTCAAAGAAATCATGCTACCCAATGAATGTGTTTGCTGTTATTAAGTCAGTTGGTTTTCATATTAGATATCTTAAATTTTCTTCTGTTTTTCCAATCTTTTATTTTGTTCTAATATTTCTTTTTATCTCAGAAAGTCATTGGTTTGGGCTTAATCTTCTCTAATTTTTAAGGGGTCTATTATGTAAATAAAGTTCATTACTTTTTCTTCCAAGATATTTATTTTCTTTCTAATTCTTTCCTCCAAAAAAAAAATGTTTTTAAATCTCTTACCTCATTTCTTCTGGCTGGAAATGAACCCATTCCCTAGCAGCCAACCTCTTTCTTTCTTTTTCTTCCTTTCTTTCCTTCTTTCTTTCTTTCTTTCTTCCTTCCTTCCTTCCTTTCTTTTTCTTTATTCTTTCTCTCCCCCTTTCCTTCTCTTCCTCCTCTTCTCTCTCTCTCTCTCTCTCTCTCTCTCTCTCTCTCTCTCTCTCTCTCTCTCTCTCTCTCTCTCTCTCTCTCTCTCTCTCCCTCCCTCCCCCTCCCCTTTCCCTTTCTGCACGTGTTCTACCCAAATAAATTTAGATTCTGATCCCTGAAAATTTGCAAGACATATTGGGGTCCACAGGCTAGATTTCTTTCTTAAAGAATACACCTTACCCCCAACCAAAAATTAAATTCGAAATACAAAAATTAAAAGGAGAAATCAATAAAATTGAAAGTAAAAAAAACTATTGAATTAATAAATAAAACCAAGAGTTGGTTTTATGAAAAAGCCAATAAAATAGATAAACCTTTGGTAAATTTGATCAAAAAAAAGAAAGAGGAAAATCAAATTGATAGTCTTACAAATGAAAAGGGGGATCTTTCCACCAATGAAGAGGAAATTAGAGAAATAATAAGGAGTTACTTTGCCCAACTTTATGCCAATAAATTTGATAACTTAAGTGAAATGGATGACTTTCTCCAAAAATATAGGCTCCCTAGATTAACAGAGGAGGAGATAAATTGCTTAAATATTCCCATTTCAGAAAAAGAAATAGAACAAGCTATTAATCAACTCCCCAGGAAAAAATCCCCAGGGCCAGATGGATTCACATGTGAATTCTACCAAACATTTAAAGAACAATTAGCCCCAATGTTATATAAATTATTTGAAAAAATAGGGGATGAAGGAGTCCTACCAAACTCCTTTTATGACACAGACATGGTACTGATACCTAAACCAGGTAGAGCGAAAACTGAGAAAGAAAATTATAGACCAATCTCCTTAATGAATATTGATGCTAAAATCTTAAATAAGATATTAGCAAAAAGACTTCAGAAAATCATCTCCAAGATAATACACTATGATCAAGTAGGATTTATTCCAGGAATGCAGGGCTGGTTTAATATTAGGAAAACTATTAATATAATTGACCATATTAATAATCAAATTAATAAGAACCATATGATCATCTCAATAGATGAAGAAAAAGCATTTGACAAAATCCAACATCCATTCCTACTAAAAACTCTTGAGAGTATAGGAATAAATGGATTATTCCTTAGAATAATCAGGAGTATATATTTAAGACCGTCAGTAAGCATAATATGCAATAGAAATAAACTGCAACCTTTCCCAGTAAGATCAGGAGTGAAACAAGGCTGCCCACTATCACCATTACTATTCAATATAGTACTAGAAACGCTAGCCTCGGCAATAAGAGCCGAGAAAGAGATTCAAGGAATTAGAGTAGGAAATGAGGAAATTAAACTATCACTTTTTGCAGATGACATGATGGTATACTTAGAGAACCCCAAAGACTCTGCTAAAAAGCTACTAGAAATAATTCAAAATTTCAGCAAAGTGGCAGGATACAAAATAAATCCACATAAATCCTCGGCATTTTTATATATCACTAACAAAATGCAACAGCAAGAGATACAAAGAGAAATTCCATTCCAAACAAATGTTGAGAGTATAAAATATTTGGGAATCCATCTACCAAAGAAAAGTCAGGAATTATATGAGAAAAATTACAAAACACTTGCCACAAAAATAAAATCAGATTTAAATAATTGGAAAGACATTCAGTGCTCTTGGATAGGCCGAGCGAATATAATAAAGATGACAATACTCCCCAAACTAATCTATTTATTTAGTGCTATACCAATCAGACTCCCAAGAAACTATTTTAATGACCTAGAAAAAATAACAACAAAATTCATATGGAAGAATAAAAGGTCAAGAATTGCAAGGGAACTAATGAAAAAAAACTCAGAGGAAGGTGGTCTAAGTGTACCTGATCTAAAGCTATATTATATAGCAGCAGTCACCAAAACCATTTGGTATTGGCTAAGAAATAGACCGGTAGATCAGTGGAACAGATTAGATACAAAGGACAAAAAAGGGTACATCTATAGCAATCTAATCTTTGACAAACCCAAAGATTCCAACATTAGGGATAAAAATTCATTATTCGGAAAAAACTGTTGGGAAAACTGGAAATTAGTATGGCAGAAATTAGATATGGATCCACACTTAACACCATATACCAAGATAAGATCAAAATGGGTCCATGATTTAGGCATAAAGAGGGAGATAATAAATAGATTAGAGGAACAGAGGATAATCTACCTCTCAGACTTGTGGAGGAGGAAGGAATTTATGACCAGAGGAGAACTAGAGATCATTATTGATCACAAAATAGAAGATTTTGATTACATCAAACTAAAAAGTTTCTGTACAAATAATACTAATGCAAACAAGATTAGAAGGGAAGTAACAAATTGGGAAAATATTTTTAAAAACAAAGGTTCTGACAAAGGTCTCATTTCCAAAATATATAGAGAACTGACCATAATTTATAAGAAACCGAACCATTCTCCAATTGATAAATGGTCAAAGGATATGAACAGACAATTCTCAGAGGAAGAAATTGAAACTATATCCACTCACATGAAAGAGTGTTCCAAATCACTACTGATCAGAGAAATGCAAATTAAGACCACTCTGAGATACCACTACACACCTGTCAGATTGGCTAAGATGACAGGAACAAATAATGACAAATGTTGGAGGGGATGTGGGGAAATTGGGACACTAATACATTGCTGGTGGAGTTGTGAAAGAATCCAGCCATTCTGGAGAGCAATCTGGAATTATGCCCAAAAAGTTATCAAACTGTGCATACCCTTTGACCCAGCAGCGCTACTACTGGGATTATATCCCAAAGAAATACTAAAGAGCGGAAAGAGACATATATGTGCCAAAATGTTTGTGGCAGCTCTTTTTGTTGTAGCTACTAACTGGAAGATGAATGGATGTCCATCAGTTGGAGAATGGTTGGGTAAATTGTGGTATATGAAGGTTATGGAATATTATTGCTCGGTAAGAAATGACCAGCAGGATGAATATAGAGAGGCCTGGAGAGACTTAAATCAACTGATGCTGAGTGAAATGAGCAGAACCAGAAGATCACTGTACACTTCAACAACAATAGTGTATGAGGATGTATTCTGATGGAAGTGGAAATCTTCAACATAAAGAAGATCCAACTCACTTCCAGTTGATCAATGATGGACAGAGGTAGCTACACCCAGAGAAGAAACACTGGGAGGGGAATGAAAATTGTTAGCACTAATATCTGTCTGCCCAGGTTGCATGTACCTTCGGATTCTAATGTTTATTGTGCAACAAGAAAATGATATTCACACACATGTATTGTACCTAGACTATATTGTAACACATGTAAAATGTATGGTATTGCCTGTCGTCGGGGGGAGGGAATAGAGGGAGGGGGGGTAATTTGGAAAAATGAATACAAGGGATAATATTATAAAATATATATATATATATACATATATATATATATAATAAAAAAATGGGGACAGGAAAAAAAAAAAAAAAAAAAAAAGAATACACCTTAAATCCAGATCTCTCTGATTGTCATTGATTAACCAACAAAAAGGTTGAAGGCCAACCAAAATTGGTATTCTTTTGGGCCCTGATTGCCTCAGAGTGAATATAAATAGCAATTGCTTCTGTTTTGGTCAGAAATCCTAAGAATCTTCCCCTCCCAGATTGACTGTTTTTTTAAACTAGGTAAAAAAAAAAAAAAAAAAAAAATTGGCTATTTTCAGCTTCCTCTCTTCCTTAGTCTTAATCCTTGATTAGGCATTACTTCAAATCAAACTGAAACCTGTTAACACTTTAGCTTAAAAATACCATGCTCTCCCACTGCATTTCCAAATCATCCAGATCTATATCTAGACATTGGACATCTGGAAATGGTTCTAGAAGAAAAAGTGAAGTTACATGCCAAGGCATTACCTCCCTGATGTCATGGTCATCTTCAAGAATCAAGGTCTGACCTCTCCAAAGCTAGCACAAAAGGGAGGGATGTCGCAATTTAAAAAAAAAAAAAAATTTAATAGTGCTTTTTTTCAATTACATGTCAAGGCAATGTTTAACTTTCACTTTTACAAGATTTTGAGTTCCAATTTTTTTATCTCTCCCTCTCTACACTCCCTTCTTGCTAAAATGATAATCAATTTGATACAGATTATCTGTGTACTATCATGTAAAACATATTTCCATAAAAATCACAATTGTAAAAGAAGGAACAACTCAAAAGGGGAAAAACATATAAAAGAATAAAGTGGAAAAGTATGCTTTAATCTGCATTCAGAGTTCATCAGTTTTTTATCTATATATGGATAGCACTTTCCTTAGTGAGTCCTTTGTACTTGTCTTGGATCATCATGTTGTTAAGAAGAGCTGAGTCATCCATAATTGATTATTACATAAATTTGCTGTTAATGTGAATAATGCTTTCTTGGTCCAGGTCATTTCACTTTGCATCAGTTCCTACAAGTCTTTCCAGATTTTTATGAAATCTGCTGTTTGTCATTTTTTATTACACGAATAATATTTTATTACATTCATAAACCACAACTTATTCAACTACCCCCAATTGATGAATTTCCCTTCAATTTGCTTTTTTTTTTTTTTTTTTTTTTTTGCATTATAAAAAGGGCTTCTACAAAGATTTTTGCTTATGTAGATCCTTTTCCGTTTTTTATGATCTCTTTGGGATATGGACCTAGTGATGGTATTGCTGGATCAAAGGGTATGCACGGTTTGATTGCCCTTTGGGCATAATTCCAAATTGTTCTCCAGAATAGATGGATCCATTCACAACTCCATCAACAATGCATTAGTGTCCCAATCTTCCCACATCTTCTCCAACATTTATCAGTTTCCTTTCTTGTCATATTAACCAATCTGATAGATATGAGGCAGTATCTCAGAATGTTTTAATTTGCATTTCTCTAGTCAATAGTGATTTAAAGCATTTCTTCTTATGCCTATAGCTTTGATTTCTTTGTCTGAAAACTACCTATTCATATCTTTTGACAAGTTATTAATACTTGCTGTAAAGATTGTTTCCCAGTTTTCCTTCTAATTTTGGTTACATTAGTTTTGTTTGTGCAAAAGGTTTTTTTTTTTATTTAATATGATCAAAATTGCCTATTTTACATTTTGTAATGTTATCTCTTATTTGGTCATGAACCTGTAACTTACCTAACTTCTTGTTTAAGAATGTGGATGTTATACCATTTATATATGTTTAATGTTGATACCTATAGTACTTTTTAGTAAGATGTGGTTCCTTCCTTATCTCTGTTAATTAAAGTTTATTTTTGCTTTTGCTTAATCTGAAATCAGGATTGCTACCCCTGCTTTTTTTTTTTTTTTTTTTTTTACTTCAGCTGAAGCATAACAGATTCTGCTCCAGCCCCTTACGTTTACTCTGTGAGTTTCTCTATTTCAAGTGTATTTCTTGTAAGCTACATGTTGTAGGATTCTGTTTTGTTTTGTTTTTGATTCCCTCTGATATCTGCTTCCATTTTATGGAAGAGTTCATCCCATTCACATTCACAGTTATGATTACTACCTATGTATTTCCCTCCATTCTATTTTTCCTCTTGTTTGTCCTCTCCCCCTTTCACCTTTTCCCTCTTCAACAGTGTTTTGTTACTGTCTACCACCTCCCTCGTTCTGCCCTCCCTTCTTCCAGTTCTCCCTCCCACTTTTATTTAATCTCCTCCCCTCAGACTTTCCTGCTGGGTAAGATAGCATTCTATATTCAATTTATATCATTCCCTCTTTGAGCCAATACTGCTGAGAGTAAGGTTCAAGTAATGCCCGTTGCCCACTATCTCATCTTTCCATCTACTTATAATAGAGGGTGTTTTGCCTCTTCATGGAATAATTTCTCTATTCTACCTCTCCCTTCTTTCTGTACCCAGTGTACTTCTCTTTCTCATTTCTTAATTATTTTTGTGTCATTCCCTCAATTTTACCTTATATCCATAACCTGTATCTATGTATATTTCTTTTAGTTGTACTGTTAGTGGTACAATTTTTAAGAATTACAAGTATCATCTTCCCATGTAAAGATGTAAACTGTCCAATTCTACAGAATCCCCTGTGTTTTCTTTGTTTTTTATAATAGGCTTCTCTTGGGTTTTGATATGGGAGATAAAATTTTTTGCTCAAGTTTGGTCTTCTTATAAAAGACCGAAATCCTTCTGTTTCATTGAGTGAACATTTTTTCCCTTGAAGTATTATATTTAATTTCCCCAAGTACATAATTTTTGGTTGTAGCTGCTAAATCCAGTGTAATTGTGGCTCCCCAATATCTGCTGGTTATTTGCAATATTTTTTTCCTGACCTGATAATTCTGAAATTTGGCTACAATGTTCCTAGGAATTTTTATCTTGGGATATCTTTTCTGAGGTGATTAGTAGGTTCTTTCAATACTTATTTTGCCCTGCAGTTCCAGGAAGTTTTTCCTGATAATTTTTTTTTTAAATATATGGTCCACTGATGCATTGTTGGTGGAGTTGTGAACAGATCTAACCATTCTGGAGAGCATTTTGGAACTATACTCAAAAAGTTATCAAACTGTGCATACTCTTTGATCCAGCAATGTTACTACTGGGATTATATCCCAAAGAGATATTAAAGAAGGGAAAGGGACCTGTATGTGTAAAAATGTTTGTGGCAACCCTTTTTGTAGTGTAAGAAACTGGAAACTGAATGAATGCCCATCAGTTGGAGTACGGCTGAGAAAATTATGGTACATGAATGTTATGGAATATTATTGTTTTGTAAGAAATGACCAGCAGGATAGAGAGGCTTGGAGAGAGTTACATGTACTGATTATAAATGAAATGAGCAGAACCAGGAGATCATTATACATTTCAGCAACAATACTATATGAGGATCAATTCTGATGGAAGTAGCTATCTTTGGCAATGAGAGGATCCAAATAAGTTCCAATTGATCAGTGATGAACAGAACCAGCTATACCCAGCGAAAGAACACTGGTAAATGAATGTGGACCACAACATAGCATTTGTACTCTTTCTGTTATTGTTTGCTTGCATTTTTGTTTTTCTTCCCAAATTATTTTTACCTTTCTAAATCTGGTTTTTCTTGTGCAACAAGATAACTGTATAACTGCCTGCCATCTAGGGGAGGGAGTGGAGGAAAGGAGGGGAAAAGTTGGAATAGAAGTGTTTGCAAGGGTAAATGTCGAAAAATTACCCATGCATATGTTTTGTCAATTAAAAGCTATAATAATTTAAACAAAATTAATAAATAATTTTTAAAAAGAAAAAAGAATAAAGATATGTTCCAGGTCCTCTTTTTGAATATGGCCTTCAGGTAATCTAGTAATTCTAACATTGTCTCTCCTGGATCTATTTTCCAGGCCAGTTGTTTTTTTCAATGAGGTACTTTATATTTTCTTATTTTTTCATTTTTAAAAAAAATTTATGTTATTGATTCTTGATGTCTCATAGTCATTAGTTTCTACTTGCCCAATTCTAACTTTTAAAGAATTGTTTTCCTCAATTAGCTTTTTTACTTCCTTTTCCTTTTGACCCATTGTACTTAAGTAGATTTTTTTCTTTTTTTTTTTTCCATTTGACAAATTTTAATTAGGAGGCAACTGTTTTCTTTTTCCAAGTTAACTTTTTTCATAATTCTCTTGCATCAGTCTCATTTATTTTCCCAATTTTTCTTCTACTCTTCTTATATGATTTTTGAGCTTCTTTATTATGAGTTCTTCCATGAGTTCTTTCTGATCTTGAGACCATTTCCCATTTTTCTTTGGGGTTTTACCCATAAGGTGTTTTGACATGTTTTTCCTCTTCTGGGTTTATGTCTTGATCTTGATCTTCCCTATCATCAAAATGATTTTTTATGATCAGATTCCTTTTTTTTGTTGTTGCTTTTTGCTCATTTTTTTTAGCCTTTTTCCTTTCTTTTAAACTTGAGCTCCACTCCCAGGAAGGAAAATGCATTGCTCTATTCCCAGGGCGGAAGTGACACTACTCTATTCCCTGAAGTGGAAGGGACATTGTATCAGACTTCTTGTGCTAATGACTACAGGCTCTGGCTCAGGGACCCTTCATGTCTGGTGCTACATGTTGGGGTTTGCCATTGATGCTCCACCACACTAGGGCTCAGAATCTCTACTCCTTTGTTGAAGTGGCTCTTGCACAAGTCTTTTGCTCTACTAACAAGGAAATCAAATGCTTGTTTTAATTATAGCTCTGGAACGCAAAGGGACCTCAGAGGCCATCTGGTCTAGTATACATAAGGAAGCGTCAGTCCAGAAAGACTCACTATGCCCAGTGATGAATTTTATCTTTTTTTTTCTATTTTTACTGATTTATGAGTTTGAAGTTGCCTTGATTTTCATTTTTTATTTTAAATTGTGAGCAGCTTTTAATTTTTTCTTGGTCACACTTACTGTGATACATTTTAATTTAATGTTTATTAAACTGCCACATCAGTTAGGCAAGCTAATCACCAAGGAAGATTGGTAACAAAGATCATTCAAATCTGCAGATGATCACCAAATCTTGTTTCAGTTTGCTTTTCTGGGCTACCTCTTATCAATGAAAAATCTGGCTGGTTGGCATGAACGTTCCTTTCTTGTCTTTGGATAAATGTGATTCTAAATAGTGAAAAAGACAAGAAAAAAGTTGAGGTCTCTTGGGGAATATCGCAATTCACTACATTTGGGAAAGGTAGGTTGGCTTTCAGGTGTGGATGATCATGCCCCTCTGTAACATTTAAAGAATATGTTAGTTTTTTGTCTGCTATGTCCCACTATTGACTTGAACTCCCCAGATCTTTACTACAAATTTATGGTCTGATCATGAGGCAGCAAAATCCTAGACTGGGTCCTAAAATAAAGATGGCACATATATTCTCTTTCCATATAAGAATGTAGGCAGCTTATCCTCATTTAGCCCATATGGGTGTTTGCACATGTTGAAGTTTCTTTTGACTCATGCATTTCAGAGTTTCTACATAGTTCATAGTTTCATCAGAAGGCTTGAAAATCCTCTATTATCATTGACAGAAAAAAATAAATTGGAATCTCTCCCTTTACTGTATCCTCCAACCATAGCCCCAACAGAGTTATGACATAGCCATGACAAATTGTGAAACTGGAATGAGAAAGCCATGACAGATTGTAACAAATAAGTGACAATGTGTGACAGAGCTGTGGCAGTAGAATAAAGAGCCAGGCTGCGATATTAGCAAGACAATGGTGTAATTTTGTTATATAAATGCAGTGATGTTTACAGGTAATTTGGTGATATTGGTAACTTCTGTGCTGTTTGTGTGACAGCGGTGTGTAATCAATGTGATGTTTGTGTGTGTTTGGCATCCTGTTTAATATTGGCATATAATTGATGTGGTTTTTAATATTATGATATTTAATATTAGCATAAAATTGATGTGATGTTTGTGTGACATTGGAACAACACTGGCATGAAATTGGTAGGCAACCGGTGTGTTGTGGATGTGTAACTGACATGCTGTGTGCATGTTATCAGCGTGCTGTTTAGTATAGGCATGTAATTGGTGTGATAATTGCATACTGTTGGCGTGTAATTGGCATAATGTTTGTTTGCAATTGGCATGATGTGTAATGGTAACATGGTGCTTGAGGGCATTGGTGTGTAATTGCCATGGGGTTTTGTGGCATTGGAGTAACACTAGTGCATAATTGGTGTATTTTGATGCAACATTGGTGTGATGTTAGTTTGTGGTTTTTTGTAATTGATTTGTAATTAACATGTTTCCTATAATGTGCATAATTGACCTGTTTCTGAAAGTTTTACATGTAATTGGTGTGTTGTTTAAAATTAGGGTGATGTTTCCATAACATTGGTATGATATTGGTGTAGGATGGCCTCCCTTGGGAGGTGATGGCTTTTCCCCTCAGTGGAAGTCTTCAAGTAAAAGCTAAATGATCTTTCTTTGTCTAGGTTGTAGTAGGGATTCCTTCTGAATATGCACTGAGGTTCCAGTGAGAGTTTCTGTGACTCTCTGATGCTTCAGTGTTGAGTACACAGCTCTGAAAATGAGTAATAATTATAATTATATAGATATTATTATGATTATAAATTATATATAAATATAATTATAAATGAGTAATAATTAAGTGCCAGTGCCATGTGCTCAGCACCATGCTCAGTACTTTACAAATATTATCTCATTTGATCCCCATTTTGCAGAAGGAAACCGAGGCAGAAAGAGATTACATGACTTGCTTATAGTCCCTCAACTAGTGTCTGAGGCTAAAAAATAATAATAATAAGATCAAACATTTATATAGTGCTTACTCTGTGCCAGGGACTCTTTAAAGTGCATTACAATGATTATCTCAGTTGAGCCTCACAACAACCTTAGAAATTAGGTGCTATTATCATCCTCATTTTGCAGATGAGAAAACTGAGATAAACACAGTCACAGCTAATGTCTGATGGTGTGTTTGAACTCAGGTCTTCCTGACTCTGGTTCAGCAATCTATTGACCCAACTAGCTTCCTAATAAGCTGAGTAAATAGTCATGCTAAGGTGATATGTTTGAGTAAGTTTGGAAATTCATGAAAAGATCATCTACTTTTTTTAGGGGAACTTTTATTCCCTGCTGTAGCATAGAATCCTTACTTGGTGTCCTACTGCCAATATGTGCATTTAATAAGCCTTCACTGGTTAATTCAGCAGCTGATTGGGATAAGGAGGAAGGGTGTGCTGAGAATCATTGACTAAATAATTTCCAAAATCAGCTTCTGGCATTGATTCCTATTGCAACCAGCAATATTTCAGATATTCCAGGTCCTCATTTTGCTCACTGACCAATGGAAGCCTCAGCTTCTGAAAATAGGAAAAACAAATAATAAATTAAATCGTGGCTCCCTTGTTGCCTTGTCTTTGGAATCTTAAGAATGTTAGCCAAATATCAATTTTACTGAATAAAAATTAATTTTATAATAAAGAAGTTTGCACTACATTTTGTTGCAATTTTTAAGATCATATTTTGGGTGTGTTTAGTATTGGATATATTCTCCTGTGTAATTAATAGCTATTGTTTAGGTTGTTTATTTCTATTCTTAATCTTCTCCATCTAGTACATTGCTCTGCATCCAATAGGTGTTCAACATATATTTATTAAATTACTGGTAGGATTCATGCAAGAAATTCAGAGTTCAGAATTTAGGACAATTAGATTTTTCTTGTCTTCAAATTTTTTTAATAATACTTTTGTTTTTATATCACTTTCATTTCTTTTCCTTTTCTGCCCAGTAAGTTATTCTTTGAAAATAATTAATTTTTTATCTTATGTATATAGTATATTAAATATTTAACATAACATAATATTATATTGATTATATTTTTCATTATAGGCCAGCTGAAAACCTTCGAGAGAATTAAGAGGACATCTCTTAGCTCTTAAAGACAAATTTATATAAATTTTAATATCACACTATTCTGTCCTGATTCAGGTTGATTCCTAAGATAGCAGATTCACAGTCTGTTGCCAAATATTCACACTCTTTACACCTTGGCCAAGATGACCTGTGAGATATCTATGTCACATTCAAGCTAAAAATGTAATATCAGAGGATGATTATCATAGTTTCTACTTGACAATTGATAATAAATCTAGAATAAAGGTAACACATCTGTCCTTTATTAAATTTAGGTCCTCTCCCATATAATGGGAATGAGAATGGGAATGGGATGATTACTTTCCCAGTAATCATTCAAAACAGATGTAAGGTCTGGGTAGCTGTGACTGATTAGTGCAAATCTTCAGAGGGATGAGGAAACCAGTGAGGCAAGAAAGCAACAGACAGAAACCTTTGAGGGAGAAGGAATCATTTAAATGAATGGGCCCAACTAGAGCCCCTACCTGGCTACCCAATTCTCCACTGGCTGTCATTTACAGATTAGAATCTGAAATTTAGGGCCTAGAGACATTCTTCTAGGGGATTCAACCCATTCATAATTAAATGCATGTAGAGTATGTAGAAAAAAAATTAAAAATCATTTGGGGAATATAAGGAATACAATAATCTTACTAACTTGCTAGAAGGCCAAAGGAAGCCTCAGTTAAAAAGGCTTGTTTTCTTATCTTGTTGTGAATCCCATGTTTTATTTTACCAAACTAATGATATCTGAAAATCTTCTTGAGTGTGTGTTGACAGGAGTACAGGGACACTGACAACTAGAAAAATCAAGAAAGATCTTAATATAAGTTACACTTGAGCTGATCCTTTAAAGAACATGGTAGTTTCCATGAAGAATTAAAGATAACTGCTTTCTAATTTAAAAGGGAGTTATTAAAATAAATTTTTTATCCTAAATCATGGGCATTAGGATACACACACACACACACACACACACACACACACACACACACATATATATTGTGAATGATATTGCTTAGTTATTCCCTCTTCCACAATTCCCTTCTATAGGTACAGAACAATAGTTTGAATCAAGTAGTTTCATGTGGTATTTAGAAGTTCATTTACAATGTAAAGTACACTGCAGTTTGATGATGAAAAAGGCAAAAAATATCTTTCTCTAAAGAAAAAGATTTATATTAATTATTAAATGGTATAGGATGATGTGACAATTGAGAGCTAAAAAATAACAACAGAACTTTTTTCTAAAATACACTACTAATATCTGCATATGAAGAAATAGCTTTCAGATATGAATTGGACTAAAAGATCTGTGACATATAACATACAATTTCACATCCCTTTGTGAATGATATAAGATGATGCTTCACTTATGTGTGAACAGCTTATATTTTAAGTAGGCAGGGAAATATATTTTATTTATTAAAAATTCGATAAATGAATATGTGGGAACAGAGTTTCAAGGTACAAAAGTAATGAATAAGCATTCATAGTAAAGCCTTCAGAGCTACCGGTATAATGTGTATTTCAGTTCATTTGTAAGTAACTCTTCTTTTGACTGAGGGTAAAACTAAATAAATAAAATAAATCATATAAACATTTGGAGACTGAAGCAAATTTTTTTAAGGACTATTGATGGAAGAGGAAAAGTTTGACAATTGTGAATTTGTAAGTTAAACATGAATCTCTGAGAATCATCTCTGAGCTTCCCATTTAATGTTGTCTGAAGCAACACCCATTCAGTGAATAAAGACTAGGTAAGAATTAAGGCAGAAGATGGCCAGTTTGCCTTCACTAAAAGGATCAATTGAGGAGGGAAAGACCCTCAGAATTTCTGGCCAGAACATAAAAACTAGGAAGAAGAATTAATAGGTACTGGAGAGAAAAACCTGACATACAGGCCAAAGGAGGAGAATTAAGGACACAGCACAAAGGCTTCAGAGTTGCTCAAGTCCTAGCAGTTAGAAGCAGTAGATTCATAGTAGGCTTTAATGAGTGATGCTTGATTTCTGGGAGTCCCCTTCAAGCTCATATGCATAAGCCAAATTGAACCACATGTTCACTACTCTCTCTGATCTCCATTTTGTTTATTTTCCTATGTTGTGAAGGTACTTTCTCATCTCCCCACCTTCCATATCTCTGTTGTTTCAATTATTACCCTTTTTCAATACCCTTTTATAGTACCTTCTATGATTTCTCCAGCTAAAAGGGATTCTTTTCTTCTCGAATCACTTATGTGACTTAGTAGATTCAATCATTTTTTAGTATGCACTATGTATATTTCTGTATACGTCTTATCTTCTTTCTCCCTCAACTTCTCCACTGCTTCATCCCCAGACTATAAGGTTAGAAATTATGTCTTATATCATCTTTGTATTCATATTCCCTTTTTTATATGTAACTTAATAAACATTGGCATGTTATCAGAGTGACATTATTATGACATTGCCAGGATGTTGTCATGATCATATTCCACCTACCTAAAACAATTAGCCCCATTCCATAACTTTCTAAATGCAGATATCTCTTTGAGACTGGAGATATTCAGGATTCTTATTTAAGGTTCCTATTTTCAGCTATAACCTTCCCACCAATTGTCATTATTGTTGTTGTTGTTGTTGTTGTTGTTATGTCACACTCATGCCAGCTATGCTTTGGCAGAGATTTGGGAATTCAATACTGAATTAACATAGGAATAGAGAAAGGAAGACAGTGTTAATGGATTGAAAAGTATATGAGGTTGTATATAGCTTAAGAACTAAAGTTGTTCATCAATGGTCACAAAATCAACATGTAGTAGAACCAGTAGAATCTTAGAATTCCAAATTCTGCACTCTTTCCAAAATTTCATCTAGAATTATTTCCAATACAACACAATGCCATTCACAAATCTAAAATTATATTTCTTACAATGGTCCTAAGGCATTTTCATGGTTGAATTAAACTGCTTCTGGAATCTCTTCTAAATTTGAGATCTTATGATATAAATATTGACTTTTTTATTGCTGTAACCAAAAGTAGAAGACAAAAAGAAGTTATAATAATCTAGTATTATCCTTGGAGAGGCAAAGAAAAAAAGTTTTAAAAATTGATTTTCTTGTACATTCAAAGCCATCAATAAAAAATATTTCATTGGAAATTTGTTCATATTTTATTTCAGCGATCATGATGAACATTCAAATCCATTATGAAAATAATTGTAATTTAGACTCCAACATCTGTTACAGAGTATCAGGATTTCAAGAAACTTATATTGTAATACTGTGCGACTTCACAGCAAAAGTGGGGATAGGGAAAGAGAAAAAAAATGGATAACTAAAAAAAGTAAGAAATGAGAGAAGCCAAAGCCATATAGAATATGCAGAAACTTCAAATCTATGAATCATAAATATTTTCTTCAAGCAATGAATCAAAATGAATCAAGTGAATCAAGCTACAATGCACACAAATATGAAATTTGTTATAACTTAAAAAGCAGTAAATAAGTGCTTACCGATATGTAAGATATTTTTCAATTCAATTTCATTTTATTTTTGGTTCCAAATTATCTTCCTACTGAATATCTCACCAGTTTAAAAGTCAAGAAAAACCTATTTTAGATATATATGTGTGTGTGTGTGTGTGTGTGTGTGTGTGTGTGTGTGTGTATGCATAGTCATGCAAAAAAAATTCTAGCATACAGGGGAGGGAGGGAGAGAGAAAGAGAGAGAGAGGATGGAAGGGAGGAAAGAAAAAGAAATTTTGCTTTGATTTTCACTCAAAGTCCTTCATTTATCTGTTAGGAGAAATCATGGTTCATCATGAGACCTTTTGAATTATAATTGGTCACTATATTACTAAGATTTTGTGGAAGTAATTATTAATAAGATTTCAAGGAAGTAATTTCTTAGTCAGCTTTTCACATTCAGTTGAATTATTGAATTGATAAATGATAAAAGCAAATATCAAATTTAAAAAGTGAATAATAGGAAACATAATATAAATAGTTCAAAACTTATATTTTTTAAATATTGGTTTTAAGATGAGGAATTCATGAAAGAATATGCCAAGACTATCAAAACAAGATTATGGCCACAAGGAGCCAGACAAAAGATTATATTGCCATGACATTGGCTTGACAATGACATGATATTGATATGACATTGGCAGGATATTGACATAGCAATGTCATGCTATTGGTATGATATTGGTGTGACAGTAGCATGATGGTATGGTGTCAGCTGACAGTGGTGTGCTGTTGACAGGACAATGTCATAACATTGGTGTGGTGATGGTATGCTACAGGCTTGACATTGGCAAGTAAATGGAAAGAACAATGACAAAACTATTGAAACTGCATGCTAACAAAATTATAATGATCAAGCTTGATTCCAAAGAAGAAATAAAAGAAGGTATTTCTCTCTTTCCTCCCTAAATATGGGGAATTTTAATGTGAAACACTGCAGATTTCCAATGTTTTAGTAAGTTGGTTAGTTTTGTTGATCTGGGCTTTTTTTCATTCTTTCTCATAAGGAACATTTCTTTGGGAAGGGAAAAGGAAGACTTTGAGAAATGTGGGCGATGTAAGCACATAGTATATGAACAAAAAATCATTTTAAAGAATATTTTAAGATACTATCAGGCTCAGGATGATAGAAAAATTAATGGATTTTTTAAAAACTTTAATAGACTATCCTATACAAAACTGCAAAACTTCATTAAACTCTGTGAAACTGAAGAAGGAAGGTATTTAGAGACTTTTGATTCCTGACTAAAACAAAAAACAAAACAAAAACAAAAAAAACAAAAAAACATAGTTCTGTTGTTAGGTAGATCCAAGATGGAAATAGTATTGGTCCCAAAATTATATGAACTTTCTTTCACTGTTTATTCTAAGCAAGAGGAACCTGATTCAAAAAGTTTCTGAAGGGAAGGTTCAATTCTCTTGTACAATCTGTTCCAAAGGACCAGAGAATTTTTACTGAAGAACTAGGAAGGGTAGTCAGGAAAAGTATCACCTTCCTGCTAATTTGTATTCAAATACATGCATAAATGCTGAATTCTTCCTTGGCTTTTGGGGCCAGAAGGAGCCCCAAACTTCAGAACTCATCTAGGAGAGATTATTTTGTATCTAATCCAGAGATTTCATTCTATAAGTTAATAGTCATTAAAAAGTCTATGGAAGATGCACCAATTAGCATTGTACTCTCAATCTATGCTTATTTCTTATTCTGTCTGTTATAGTGGGAGGCATATCCAGAAATCAGGAGACAAAGGAGAGGGATGGAGACAGAGATACAGAGACAAAGAGAGGAGAGAGATGAGAGAAAGAGAGACAGACAGAGAAAGAATCAAAGAAACAGAGAGCAAGAAACAGAAAATCAAAGAAATAGAGAGGAGAGAAAAAGAGATAGAGAGACAGAGACAGAGAGAGATGGAGACATATATAGAAATATAGAGAGAAAACAGGAGATAGAGAGACAGAGACAGACAAAGAATCAGAGAAACAGAGAAACAGAGGAGATAAAGAGAAGAGAAAGAGAGAGAAGAGAGAGAGAGAGAGAGAGAGAGAGAGAGAGAGAGAGAGAGAGAGAGAGAGAGAGAGAGAGAGAGAGAGAGAGGCAGAGATGGAGACAGAGTCAGAGAAAATTAATGAATAAATTATGGCTGGTGAAGATGTAAAGACATGGAGGTTTTGCCTCAGAAATGATCAGGAACAACATTTTTATGTAAACTAGGCTTGGTGGATACTACACACTGATGTAATCAAAAGAATAAAAGGCAGCTTGGAATAATTAAAAAGGGCAATTGAAAAGAAACAAGTTAATGTAACTCTCGAGCCCAGCCTGAAAAGAAAGATGTTGTGCAGATAAGCCAACAGAATGCCTGACTTCATCAATGAGTACAAACATCAAAGTAATTGTTGATAATCACATATGTTGCCTGCTCCTGACATCAAACAGTTGTGAGAAGCTGTGGCACGCAGCAAAGGGAGCCAACCGCTTAGTCTCTTACTCTGTTGAACCTCAATAAGAAATCAGATAATTAGGTGAGCCAGAGAGTCTGCATCTTCAGAATTTACATATCTGGTACCACAGTTTAGACTTACTAGTGATGTAAGATTCTTACAACTTTATAGAAAATGGAAGGGAAGAGAAAAAAATAGAATTTTAAGGCTGGAAGTTCTTATTTGGGATCAAACAAGAGAAAAAAACAAATGACTATACACCAACCTTTCCTTCAGTCTTATCTCTATCAGCTCCTTCCTTGAACAGGAAAACATGAAAATTGTCCTTATCAAGACATCCTACTCTGTCCTCACAAAGGCCATAAATCAATCTCCTTATGGACTTACTGAACAGTCCTCAAATCAACGACTTTGAAAAAAGAATCCTAGAGTAAAGATTGATGACAACAGCTTGACCCTCTGTTTATTTCTCATTTTTAGGATAGATCCAGCCCTGAGATTTTAATGTAAGAGATTCCTGATGAAAAAATAAATAAAAAATAACCTCCACCATCACATATTGGCACCAGATCTATAACTTATAATCTTATAAAGTTATTTGGAACATTAAAAGATAAAGCATCATGCCCATATGCATCAGAGGCTTAGACAAATCATGCCTTTCTTACTTTGAAATCAGCTTTATATCCACACACCCTGTTGTCTCTCATTTCTCATTAGTAAGCCATCAGTAGTAGTAGCCATAAAATCATAGATTCAGAGCTGCAAGGAATTTCAAAAGTCATCTAGTCCTATGTATTCCTTTTATAGAGTGTGTCCACAATATTTTCCAATGCCACACAAGTAATAAGTGTCAGAGAGGTGGGATTTGGCCCAGAGTGTCTGACTCCAAATTCAGACTTTTTTATACTATACTATAATAAAGAAAAGCCATTCATCTTGATCACTACAATAACACTTCACAGATTCAGATACCATTATTTCTTTCATACACTGTGCTTCTAAATTCTTTTTTGGTCCTTAGCATAGCAGAAAATAATCACTCCTCCCAACTGCATTAACAAAATTGAGGCCAGAAAAGGAAGGCTCTATCTTAGTAGCTCTGATTTTTTTTCATATGGTTTAACTTGACAGCCTTGACATGGAATGAATACCAAATTTCTCCTTGAATAAATGTGTTCCTTTCACTATTTGACAAAATTGCTGGGGAAATTGAAAATCAAGAGCAGAAACTAGATATTTACCTACACCGAACACCCTATATTAAGATAAGGTTGAAATGGGTTCATGATGTAGACATAAAGAGTGATACTATAAGTACATTAGAAGAACAAAGAATAGTTTGCCTCTCAGGTCTCTGGAAAAGGAAGGAATTTGTGGTCAAAGAAGAAATAGAGTGCATTATGGAATGCAAAATTTTGATTGTATTAAGTTAAAAAGATTTTGTATAAACAAAACCAATGCAGATAAGATTAGGAGGGAAGCAGAAAACTGGAGAACAATTTTACATCCTAGAGTTCTGATAAAGGCCTCATTTCCAAAATTTATAGAGAACTGACTCAAATTTATAAGAAATCAAGCCATTCTCCAATTGATAAATGATCCAAGGATATGAACAGACAATTTTCAGATGAAAAAATTAAAACTATTTCTAGTCATATGAAAAGGTGCTCCAAATCACTATTGATCAGAGAAATGCAAATTAAGACAGCTCTGAGATACCACTACACACCTGTCAGATTGTCTAAGATGACAGAAAAAAACAATGATGAATGTTAGAGATGTGGGGAAACTGGTACACTAATAGATTGTTGGTTGAGTTGTGAACTGATCCAACCATTCTGGAGAGCAATTTGGAACTTCCCAGCAGGCTATCAAACGTGCATACTCTTTGATCCAGCAGTGTTTCAACTGGGCCTGTATCCCAAAGAGATCTTAAAAGAGGGAAAGGGACTCGTATGCCAAAAATGTTTGTGGCAGCCCTTTCTGTAGTGTCAAGAAACTGAAAACTGAGTGGATGCCCATCAGTTGGAGATTGGCTGAATAAGTTTTGGTATATGAATGTTATGAAATATTATTGTTTTATAAGAAATGATCAGCAGAATGATTTCAGAAAGGCCTGGAGAGACTTACATGAACTGATGCTAAGTGAGTAGAACCAGGAGAATACTATACACAATAACAATAAGATTACACAATGATCACTTCTGATGGATGTGATTCTTTTCAAAAGTGAGGTGATTCAGGCCAATTTCAATGGTCTTACAATAAAGAGAGACATCTGTACCCAGAGAGAGATCTGTGGGAACTGAGTATGGACTACAACATAGTATTTTCATCTTTTTTGTTGTTGCTTTTTGTTTTCTTTCTCATTTTCTTTCCTTTTTGATCTGATTTTTCTTGTGCAACATAATAATTGTATAATATGTATAGAAGAATTGTTTAACATATATTGGAATTGCTTGCTGTCTAGGGGAAGGGATTGGGGAAGGAAGGGAGAAAAAAGTTGGAACACAGGAGTTTTTTGCAAGGATGAATGTTGAAAAGTATCTATGCATATATTTTAAAAATAAAAAGTTTTTTAAGAAAGTGTTCCTTTAAGGCTTTTAGTTATGTCGGGGGTAGGACCTAGTACTCTTCAATGATTGCACATTAAGGCAGAAATTGAGTTTTCTGGTGGATTGCATCATCTCCCAAGTTTATTATTATTGATCAAAGTTGAAAAGAAAAAAATTCGAACATATAATCTGGGAAAGTTCTTGCTGCCTGAAGCCTGGAGGCCAGAGCATAAAGTTGACTTGATTAGGAAAAATAAAAATTGAATAAATGAATTGGTCCACATGTGAGCAATAAATGGGGGGGAAATAGAAGGTTACCATTACTCTCATAACATAATGTGTCCACGGAGGTGTGGGGATATGGGAAGAAAGAATGCCAGTGATAACACTAAAAGTACATGTACCTACTAACGCCGGTAGTGTTTATGACCCTATTCATAAGCCTTTAAAGACAGTTGTTAGCAGTGGGCACTGAATCAGGTTCTGGCCAGGTCCTGGCAACAGAATAACTCTAACAGTTCATAAAAATACATAGCGAGAACAGGATATGAATTTATACCTCGTGAGAGTTCTGTATTCACAAATTGCCATTTTCAAACCAGTGCCTTCTGACCTGCTTTTGACTGGGTTAGAAGTGAAACTGAGTGGTCTTCCAGGTATAAACCTATTCCCAGGATCCTGCTTGGGAAAAGGAGAAAACTGCAAAAATATCATTTCCTAAGGATTCAGGAACAATTTAGGCTGAAGGATTAACACAGAAGGTAGTAATTGAAAAATGGCATTCCAAGTTTAATCCCCATAAAGAACAAAAATAAAGCAGGACAGAAAGTATCATAAGGATGTGCAACTTTTATTCATTCATATAAGACTCAAATAATGGTTGGATGAACTCTTTCAATCCTTCTAATTTTCAGTGTCTCTGGTTTGAGAAAACCAAAGAATCACAAGTTTAGAAATTATTGAGGGTTTTTTGGGTTTTTTTTTCTTTAACATTTCCTTCCAATTTGTGGACTGATGCTGTTAGTTATAATTCCTGAAAACTCACAAAATTCATGTATATTTACCAAACAGCAATGCCACCCATTTCGGCTGGAACAATTGTTATCTTGGCTCTTTGAATCCTGGAATGAAATCACCAAACAGCCATTGCCTATTCAGAAGCCAAATTATTGGTCATTCATTCATTAAATCAAACATTAGTGACTGACAGATGCTTATTTTTCTTTAACTCTTGTATTGTTTTATAATGTTTTTGCTTTGTAAAAATGGCATTTGATGTTTTCAACATTCCCAGCTCAATAAATCATTGTGTGGAGAGCTAGTGAATACCTATGTTTTAGAAACAATATCACTAGCTTATGAGAAGTTTAAGGAAGGAGAGAATTTCCCAAGCTTACTTCTCTAGATAGCACACAAGACCCTTGAGAAGCAGAAACATAATATCCCAGAATGGGAGGAATTAGGGACAATGACATTATCAAAGAGCAAAAGAAACTTGAATTGAGAAGCCACAAGATCTCACTTTTAGAAAGGCCTTCAGATTTCTAGGCCCTTGGCCAACAGGATAAAATACTATTTTCTCACATTATAACTTCTTAAGTCTTTCCACAATAGGAATTATGTGTGAAAGATAAAACTATTTCAGTTATCTCCATGGTCTAGGACATCAAGAATCTAAACAAGAAACCACAAAAGGAAATGGAATAATCTGTTCCAAAGAGTAAAGAAGTTCTATATTCAGCCCAAGTACTTGACCTCTCCTGATAATCTGAGCCTAATTATTAATGGGGAAAAAAAAAGTTGGACACTTACTTTGTTTCTTTTTTAAGTGTTCAAAACATTCCTAGAAAGAAAATCAAATCTGAAGAAATGATTTGCTTCTCAGACAACACCCTCAGACAACAGAAATACAGAATGTTTAAACTAATACAAGCAAAGGTAATTTAAATATATATATATATGCATATATGTAATATATATACATATATATATAAAAATAACAGAAAGACTGTTAAGAAATATCTTCATACATGTGCATGTAGAGACCAACGTGCAAGCAAAAGCCTAATAGAAATGGTGGTTAGAAGGCCTAAAACACTGTAAATTAAATCTCAACAATCAAGGGTTTTTTTTGTTGTTGTTGTTGTTGTTTTTGTTGTTGTTGTTGTTGTTTGTTTGTTTTGAAGAGGACTAAATTACAGAATGAATAGGAACAAAAGAAGAAAGGAGGGAAGGAAGAAGATAGAGAAGAATTTGTAATAAATCCTAATCAAATTAAAGGCTAAGGATAAATAGGAAATGGTTCCTATAGTCTCTAAGGAAGCAGAGAGCCTACAGGAGAATGGGAGATGAAGCAAAGAAAGAAAATTAAGAGTGGGATAGAGAGAAAGGGAAGCCTCTTTTCAGTGATAGAAGGTAACACTGAAGCATGTTTTATGGAAGAAGAGAGATTCTATCAAGGGAAATGCGGACATTGCAAAGAGTATTATCTTCAGGGCTTTGGCATTTGGAGAGACCACTCTTCTTGCCTCAAGACAAAAGGATTTGGAGTTTCTGGGGACAATCGCAACCCAAAAGAGTGGGTGGACAAAGAAGGGGAGAATTCAAGGCAAAAAGGGAATGAGGGAATGACAAAAGGGAGGGCAAAGGTGAATTATGAACTCCACAATCAGGGACATTATGTAGGAAAATCCCTGTTGTGGGGCAATGTCCTCTCTATCACGAATAGGAAGTGGTATTTCTAAGAATGAGGCAAGATCTATAAGAGAATAATATAGAAACTACTTTTCAGGAAAAAAAAGGAATTAAATGGATACATTAGAAGCTTTAGTTCCATGAGGAATGCATGGAGGAAATGGACTAAAATAAAATACAAAAATCACAAGTCTGTTGTTTACAGGAAATCTTTTTTAAAGATATATAATGAGGGAAAGGAAAGGGGGAACCCCATTTCTCAGTGCATAGATAATCCCATGAGGCGCATTGTCCCCTGTAAAATGGATTTACAGGCCCGAAAACCTAGATTGATAAATAAAAAGTTTATTGTAGAAATTTGGAAGTAAAGATAAGTTAGAAAGACGCCAGGGCCAGAGGTGGCCCCTGGGAGGGCAGGAACCCCTACATGGCTGGAAGAATACCATGTATTGGCTGGGAGGGCTCCTGCAAAGAAGACGTTCTGGCTCACCTCTTTTATACCCAAAAGATGATGGGCGGTACCTCTAAGTTCTCCTCAGGCTTTTCAGTTAGCTCAGATCAGGTGAGGACTGGGGGAAGCTGAGCTGATGGGGGCTGGGCCCCGATATTCAAAAGGTGCCTTTGACCAGAATTTGTGAATCAAGGTCAGTCATGGTCTGGGCAATTAGAAAGGAATCTCAAAGGGATTTCAACCCTCATCATATACACAGAAGCAAAAGGCAGGGCTAGAAAAAGATTTACTATGCATCAGAAGAATTTTTTAAAGTAGGATTTCCAATCATACTATCACAAAAAACAATAACAAACATTCAAAACATCAAAGGGATAAACAAAGAAACTATATCATGCTGAAAATAACTATAAACAACAAACCAACATCAATATTAAACTTATATGATCCAATTGTCTTCTCTAAATTTATGAAGGAAACATTAATTGAATTGCAAGAATATATAGAACAAAAATGTGGGCAATTTCACTGTTCCTCCCTCAATTTGGGATAAGTTTAACAGAAATATAAACAAAAGATGATAGTATTGACTGTACAAACTGTTAGGGAAATGAGTTAGTTAAAAGACTTGTAGCATCTTCTAAACAGAACTTCTTAAGAATACATGTATTTCTCAATACCACATGGAATTTTTACCAAAACTGACCATATTTCAGGGCAAAGATATTACAAACAAATGTAAAAATGCTAACATAGTAAATCCATTCTTTATTGGTCACAATGCAATGAAAATGATAATCAGTTCAAAGATGAAATTTTAATGAAATCCTAATAACAAGCAGGTCAAATAACAAATTGTAGAAACAATTAAGAATTATGTTGAGGTAAAATTAAGAAGATGATCATGATGATGACCAAAATTTCTGGAATTCAACTAAAGCAGTTCTCAGGGGAGAAAATCATAATGCTACAAACATATTAACAAAAACATAAAATAAGATTAAATCCATTTTTCAAAAATAAAAGAAGAAAAGAAAGGAATAAAAAAAGAAATAAGTAAGCTTAACTAATAAATAAACCTTTAAAAAGCCCTGAGAAGTGATATTAAAAATTAAAGAATACATAAACTGGAAACAAAAAAATACAGAGATGGTAAAGAAGGAAGGAAGAAAGAAAAGAAAGAAAAAAACAAGATGTCACCTACTCTACTTCTGATAATTGTTTAGAAATTTTTACTAAAATAATAATAGATAACTGCTGGCTCTGATTAAAAGTTCATCAAGAACATATTTCTTCTATAATCCCCAAAACCTTCCATACTGTTCTCCACATGATGAATTTTAGGATTTTATTAAGATATTCCCTATATTTTCGAGTGGACAAAGAAAATATCTTATTGACAACTCTGAGGTACTACTACACACCTCTCAGATTGGCTAAGATGACAGGAAAAGATAATGACAAATGTTGGAAGAAATGTAGGAAAACTAGAACACTAATATTTTATTGGTGGAGTTGTGAACTGATCCAACCATTCTGGAGAGCATTTCGGAACTATGCCAGAAGGGCTGTCAATCTATGCATACTCCTCAATAAGAAAATTATATGATGATCAATTCTGATGGATGTGACTCTAACAAGGAGATGATTCAGGCCAGTTCCAATTATCTTGTAATGAAAAGAGCCATCTGTACCCAGAAAGAGGACTGTGGGAACTGAGTGTGGATCACAACATAGCATTTATTATTGTTTGCTTGCATTTTGTTTTTTCTCATTTTTTCCTTTTTGATCTGATTTTTCTTGAGCAGCAAGATAATTGTTCAAATATGTATACATATATTGGATTTAACATATATTTTAACATGTTTAACATATATTGGATTACTTGAGGGGGTGTGGGAAGGGGGAGAAATTTGGAATATAAGGTTTTGCAAGAGTCAATGTTGAAAAATTATCCATGCATATGTTTTGAAAATGAAAAGCTTTAATTAAAAATATTAATAAATCATCTTATTGAAGAAACAGCCAAAACCCTGAGCTGAACTCTTAGCTTTACTTTTCCCCCACCAATTTCATAATAGCTGCATATTAAGGTATTTGACTATTTCCAGATCTGGTGTTTATGATTCCAAAATTCCACAGGACTCATACATTTCCATATCACTATATAATTAGACTGCAGTTGTCTCTGTAAATTTAATTAATCAATTAATTAATTCAGATTTGGAGCTAAAACCATCTACTTTGGCCTCCAAAACTGTAAAGATTTTTTACTGAAAAGCTGTTCATAAGTTGGAGGCACTAACTACAGCCTTCCCATGGAAGCAGAAGAACAGGCCAGAACACCTTCACATAATGCATCATTTCTCATGGGAGCAGCTAGGTAATGCAGGGAATAGAGCATTGACCTTGGAGTCAAATGAAGCCTCAGACACTTGATACTTACTAGCTCTGTAACCCCAAGGAATTCACTTAACCCGAAGGGCCTTTCCAAAAACAAAAAAAAAAAAAAAAAACTCCTCATGGCAGGAACATTTCACAATCATGTCATACATATAGTACATATTTACATTCTTGAGACAAAATACACCCTTGCATGCTAACTGCTTCCAGCAGGTTTCAATGTGTAGCAATTCTTTCCAAAATAGAAATTGACCAATAAAAATCACAAAGTTCAATGCATATAAATTTTAGTTCCTCAAAAATCAGTTTTTTAAAACTTAAAGCTGACAGTTATAATTCTTCTCCCTTTCTATGGCATAAACTCAAGGTCAAGGAAATAGACTTTATCTAACAAAGAATCTTCTCTGTAAAGGGAATAATCAATATAAAAATACCATATTATAGTGGAAATTCTCCCTAAAAATAGGTTATATACACAGAAGTCCAGACTTAGATATAGAAGACAGAATATGTACATGACAGGAAGAAGTGTTCCATGATCTAAGAAAGCACACAAAACCAAAAATCTTATCATGGTAGTTATCTGATAATCCAGTTCTGTGATTCAGAATACTTGGGTATGAAGAAAGAACCTTGGTCATAAAAACAATACAGGTTTTTGGTTTGTCAGAATAATTACATGGATACAGTTACAATAATATAAGATAAAAGCTGCCACTATATCCAACCTCTCCAGTGTTACTAAGTTAAGTTCTCATAAGTTGACTGGTCCTCTTGATAGCTATCAAAAATCTGATGACAGTTGAAAGCAATTCATTTATCCCAATTTTAATATCAGGTGGGCCACAGAGATTACTGCCTCCCCACCCAGGGGAACAAAACTGTCAAAATAAGAAAAACTTTAATTTGAGGGACTCTGAAGTGCTGAGTATCACTATAGACTCAACTAACAGAAGAATTAAAGTATCTTCTGAGTCTGGGCAATCTTGTGGAAAACAAACCCCACAAACTATAAACTTTCCTTTGAGGAAAAAGAAATCCCAATAGATAACAAAGTGATTGTCATTTTACAGATGAGAAAACTAAGAAAAACTGGATAAATGAATTGCCCAGGATCATATAGCTAGAAAGTGTCTGAGGCTGGATTTGAACTCACGGCTTTCTGATACCAGAGCCAGCCCTCTAGCCACTGAACCACTTAACTGCATGAACACAGCTTTAGGAGATGATAAAATATCAGCAGAGAAGCCAATATACACAAACACACACACACACACACACACACACACACACACACACATACACACACACAAATACATACATGTGTGTGTATAAATATAAATACATATAGATATATAAACTACTACAGCTTTGCAGAGAAACAGAAAACCATATTTCTGGAAGATGGAGGCCAAAAGCAATAATAAGTATTTCAGCTGGGATACATTACTAGGAGTGTGGGTTTTCTATAGAAAGTTCTCTTCTAAACTTACATGAACTGATGCTAAGTGAAATGAGCAGAACCAGAAGATCGCTGTACACTTCAACAACAATACTGTATGAGGATATATTCTAATGGAAGTGGATATCTTCAACATAAAGAAGATCCAACTCACTTCCAGTTGATCAATGATGGACAGAAACAACTACACCCAGAGAAGGAACACTGGGAATTGAATGTAAACTGTTAGCACTACTGTCTACCCAAGTTACTTATACCTTCGGAATCCAATTCTTAACGTGCAACAAGAAAATTGGATTTACACACATATATTGTATCTAGGTTATACTATAACACATGTAAAATGTATGGGATTGCCTGTCATCTCGGGGAGGGAATAGAAGGAGGGAGGGGAAAATTTGGAAAAATGAATACAAGGGATAATGTTTTTTAAAAAATTATGCATATACAGTCAAAAAATTATAATTATAAAATTAATAAAAAAAAGAAAGTTCTCTTCTAATTATAAAATTGGAATCTGTAGAAAACTGTGTTTTTTTGTATATGGAGGATTTTCCTTGGTTATTTTCCTCGCTATATTATTTAATTTAATTAGAATTTGAATTAACGTGTCATCTGAATTAGTCTGACATAAACAGATAGACAGGTTCAGAGATATGATTTTGTACAATGATTCTTCCAATAGTATCAAGATCCTTGCTGTAGCTAAGAAGGAAGACACATAGAAGATACTTCAGTTTTATCCTTCTGGAACCTGCAACATGAAGCTCCTTCCTACCATGGAATGGTGAAGAGAGAACTGTGTGAGGAAGTTCTAGTTCCACTCTTCTACTGACTGTGCAACTTTGGTCACTTCCATTTCCTCACCTATAAAATAAGTCCATGATGTTCTGAGATTCTAAAAAACAGCTTAGAGTCATTGAATTTAAAGCTGGGACAAAACTTCATCCATCCTCCTCACTTAAAGAAACTGAAATCTGGAGAGAGGAAATCATTTATCTAAGGTCCTTGAAAGAGTGCAAATATATTCTCAAGTCTAAATCCAGAGTTCTTTATGTTGTATGGTATCTAATATGTCTCTTCCTCACCAAGTAACATTATAGAAAAATACTGAGGGAAAAAATTATGTCATAAAATAACTATTTTTTCAAAAACAGAGGAGCTAAAGTAGGTCTTTCCCAATATTAAGTCACATTGCGATCCATTTCTATTCAGAAAGTATATTGTTTTCACAATACATGTCAAAGAGGCTGATGCTGTCTCTGGTTATTTAAGGTATATCTCCAGCAAATTCATTTAAGGGATGGATGAACAGGATGTTGGAAGTAGCTTTTACTGGCTTGTGTTCAATTTTTATTGTGACCATTTATATCCAGGAAATCAGCAAATGCTAAAACTCAGGACTTGATTTATTGTTTTATTGATTATCTAAAGTTTTAACAAGTGATGGGAAGACTTCCTAACTTCTATATCACAAGGAAAGCAAAGCTGAAGCCCAGGATCCACTCTATGGTTCAGAAATAGACCTTGGTACGGAGGTGTGGGACCAGGGAGTGTGGTAAAAACACTCAGAATGTGTCATAGTCTTCTTTGAGAATGAAGGACAAATAATGGCAGTCTTTCTTAGCCAAATCTCAGAACTGTTGTAAACTACACCCAACAGAGCAAGCTGACTTCCAGGACATACAGAGAGATCTTGATACAACTGATACATTTCCTATATGGATATATATTGTGTGCCAGGTTCTGGCATTACAATTCTACACACCCATGGCAACACAGTATACCTAAGCCACTTTTACAATGGCCTGAACACCTCAAACCACAAAAATGACTTATCAAGGTGAGCCCAAGAAAGCCCTCTGAGAAGAATCTTTATTCTGACTTATGCCACTTGCCAGCCCCTTCAAACCAGCTTTGGTATTAGCCCAGAAATCATCTTCTCTAGGTAGAATTACATCCCCACCCCAAAACTGGCCTACAACTGTGAGGATATTCCTGTTGGCTTGCATTCCCACTCAGCTCAGGCAACCTATTGCTTTGATACTTCCCCAATACTGATATTGTCCCCAAGATCGCATCACAGGTGCTGCTAGTAGTCCACAGTAACAAGGATGAGGTGACTGACTTCTCCCATGGACTGGAGCAGTATGAGTACTGCTGGAAAGCTACAGAGCCACATCAGTGGAGGAGGCTAGATACCATAACATCAAGCTGTATAGCTAAGACTTGGAGCACCTTCAAAAACTCAACCCCCAGGAGTTGATAGACTAACATAACCTAGATTCACAGTAAGCCTTGTATCCTCTTGCCTGGCGGAGGGGGGGTGGGATCTAAGAGGCTTTCCAGGGAAGGGAGTTCAGAGCTGTGGCAGAGGAATGAGAATTCTAAAGGTCCCTCTCTGTGAGGGTCTCTCCCACTGGAGGATTTCGAGGTTAAAAAAAAAAAAAAAACCTCCCTCCCTGCTCTTCCAAGGATCTAACCATGTTCCATAATCATTTTTGACATCCATTCTCCTTTCAGGAGAAAGGAATGTCAGAATAACCCCCATTTTCCTCCCCATGAAGTCTAAATCTATTACCATGAACTGTGCTAAAACTGTCTCTTTCACCTGTGAGAAGTTAAGCAATTCAAATCCTTTCTTCTCCTGCTTCCCTTTATTCTTTTGTTGTTCAGTCATTTTTCAGTCATGTCTGACTCTTCATGATCCCATCTGGGGGGTTTTTGGGTAGAGCCTGGAGGAATTTGTCACTTCCTTCTCCAGCTCATTTTATAGATGAGAAAATTGAAGCAATAGGGTTAAATAATTTTCCCAAGGCCCCACGTCTAGTAGTGTCTGAGACCAGATTTGAACTAAGGAAAACTAGTCTTGATAACTGCAAACTCTATCCAATGCTTCACCTAGCTGCTCTCCTCCTTCCTCTACTAAGATAAAAGCAACAGTACATCTGCCAAATGTAAGGGAAGGCCTCAGTGGATCTCATTTTCCCCTACAGCCTTCCAAAAACTTCTTAAATCCCTGGAAAGACAATGAGTGCATGAGAAATACTCGCATTTCTTATCCTTATAACCCTCTCTACGTATCAAAGAAGGGTATTACTACCACACTCCAGCCCCAAGCTGGCTCCCTCCCAAAAGTCCTCTTCATGATCTCAAACATTCAGCTTCCCCTTCCCCACTCTCCCAGCATAGAATATACAGATTGCTAGAATAATATCTGCATTTGGATTGGAATATCTGCATTGGAAACAAAAACAAGAAAGAAGTTAACGATTTAATTTTTTTTAAGTGATGGAGAAAATGTTAATAATTCAGATCAAACTTGCAAGTATGTCATAAATACAGGGACTAGTTTTGCAGAAGCAGTTATTAAATATTTACCAGCACACTTCTGACAATATGCCAAACAAATGTGCTCTATTTCCCTTCCATTCAGAAATATGAAAAGAGAAAAACAGGAAGTGTCCAGGCTTGTCATGGGCATTGAAGTCACCAAAGGCTTCAAGGATCAACTGAAAGATTCTATCAAAGGCAAACTACAACATTTGGTTCATCCACACATTCTTTTTCTGGTCCCTTTCATTACTAGTATCAGCTGTTTTCCAGAGTTTCCAAGGCTAGTGGAGAAATAAAAGTTAAGCTTTTTATAATTGGGTTGAAACATCAAGGAAATTGAAATTTATGGTTCTCACATTATAGGTTATTGGCATAGACTTAAATAAACCCAAAGCTCCCCAGTTATGGAAAAGAGCATCCCTTCAGATGAGGCAAACTCACAGATGGAAATAATCTGTCCACCCTTAGAACTACTTAGTACTTCTTTATTTCATGCTCACATTCTGCCTGATGTTACAGAAATTTGTATATGTCTTACCTTCTCTACTTACAAGTATAAGTTCATTGAGATCAAGGACCATAGCTTATTTTTCTTTGGATTACTCATAGTACCTAGTACAATGTTTTTTTATCCAATCAACATTAATTAAATTAATGAATGAAAGAAACAGACTCATTACATATCATAGCTAATAGATAGAGCCAAGGGATTTGCATTTTATATTTCCATTAAGAAAGATATCTCTATAAAAAAACAAAACAAAACAAAGAATGCCTTGAAAAAAGAGACATAAAAATAAGCCTTATGTTGTGTTCAGATTCTTTTTATGATCTATAGATCACTTATGCTGATGATTTTTATCTTTTTACTTTTAAAAATACAATTTGTTATTTGGGATAGTTCCCTAGAATGATGATAGGAAGAGGTATTGGAAGAAAATTTAATGATATTTGAAACTACATGTATGAAGGAAGAGAGGAAGGAAAGGAAGAAAAGAAAGGATAGAAGGGAAAAGGAAAGGAAGGAGGAAAGGACAGAGAGAGGGAGAGATGAACAGACAAAGGAAGAGGGAAGGAAGGTGAGTTGTAAGGAAAGAAGGAAGGAAGGGAGGGAGGAAGGAAGGAAAGAGGGAGGAGGGAAGGAGGATAGGAATCAAAACACCAGATTTTTAGACTGTTATAATTTTGCTGAATGATCTAAGATAAAATGTGAAGCTTCAATGAGCCATTTAATTGAACAGATACTTGGTAAGTACCCATAAAAGTGTAATGCACTGTGCTACCAATAATAATACACATTCCTATGGCAGCTTACAATTTACAAACTCATTTCTTCACAACAATCCTATAAGGTTTGTGGTGCAAATGTTAGTATTCCCATTATACTGATAAGAAAACAGACTAAAAGAACTGAGGATTTACCCACAGTAGCATATCTAGAAAACAATGAAAATGGGGAAAAAAGATGAATTAAATACTGTTCCTCTCTTCACTGAGGTCAGGATGAAACTCAAGGAGAGAGAGAGAGAGAGAGAGAGAGAGAGAGAGAGAGAGAGAGAGAGAGAGAGAGAGAGAGAGAGAGAGAGAGAGAGAGAAGGAGAGAAGGAGAGACTGTAATTTGCTTTGTAGTAAATGTGTAGGAGAGGTCCAAGCAGAATAGCCTTGGAGATTTAAAGAGAGAACACTTATAGCAGGGCTAATAAAGAAAGGTTGAAAAATCAGCACCTAAGCTGGAGAATAAAATTGAAAAAGTACTTCAACAAGCAGAAGAGGTGATTGGAAGAGAAGACTATTCCAACTATAGAATGGAGGTGGGAAAGAGGATGAGAACAAGGAAGAACTACTAGTCCAGTATAATAAGGTTTTTATGCCCTAGTATATGATCAATTTTTGTATAGGTTCCATGAACTGCTGAGAAGAAAGTATATTCCTTTCTGTCTCCATTTAGCTTTCGCCAAAGATCTATCATATCAAACTTTTCTAGTATTCTATTTACCTCTTTGACTTCTTTCTTATTTATTTTGTGGTTTGATTTATCTAATTCTGAGAGTGCAAGGTTGAGATCTCCCGCTATTATAGTTTTGCTATCTATTTCCTCTTGCAGCTCTCTTAATTTCTCTTTTAAGAATTTAGATGCTGCACCACTTGGTGCATACATGTTTAATATTGATACTGCTTCACTATTGATGCTTCCCTTTAGCAGGATATAATGCCCTTCCTTATCTCTTTTAATTAGATCAATTTTTGTTTTTGCTTGATCTGAGATGAGGATGGCTACTCCTGCTTTTTTGGTTTTGCCTGAAGCATAATAGATTCTGCTCCACCCTTTTACTTTTAGTTTGAATGTCTCATCCTGTTTCAGGTGTGTTTCCTGTAAACAACATATAGTAGGATTCTGACTTTTAATCCAGTCTGCTAACTGCTTCCTCTTTATGAGGCAGTTTGCCCCATTCACATTTATGGTTAGAAGGACTAATTCTATATTGCTTGCCATCCTATTAACCCCTGCTTATGCTTTTCCCCTTTCCTTCCCTTTTACCCTCCTATCCAGTATTAAACTGGTAAACACCACTTGCTTTTCACAGCCCTCCCTTTTTAGGATCCCTCCCCCACCTTAAAGATCCTCCCCTTATTTTACCCCTTTTCCTCGAAATTACTGTATTCCCTTCCCCTTAGCTTACTCCTTCCCTTTCACTTTTCAATGAAGTGGAAGAAGTTTCACCATAAATCGAATATGTCTATTGATACACGCTATGTTCATCTCCCTCCTTTCTTTCTCTCAGATATAATAGGTTACCTTTGCCTCTTCATGAGATGTAGTACCACCACTTTGTACTTTTTTATGATATAATCTCCTTTCCACCTCTATTTTCTAAGACAAATTGTACATATGTTCTTTACATATTTTTTTGACAGAAGTATAGTTCTCAAGATTTCTTTTTACCTTTTTTAGAAGTCTCTTGAGTTCTGTATTTGAAGATCAAACCTCTTATGTAGGTCTGGTTTTTTCATCAAAAATAGATGGAATTCATTTATTTCATTAAATGTCCATCTTCTTCCCTGGAAAACGATGCTCATTCTTGCTGGGTAAGTTATTCTTGGCTGCATACCAAGTTCCTTAGCCTTTCGGAATATCATGTTCCAGGCCCTGCGTTCTTTTAATGTGGACGCCGCTAGATCCTGTGTTATCCTTATTGTGGATCCTCCATATCTGAATTGTTTTTTTCTAGCAGCTTCCAATATCTTTTCCTTTGTCTGATGGTTCTTGAACTTGGCCACTATATTTCTTGGCGTTTTGATTTTAGGGTCCCTTTCAGTAGGTGATCGATGAATTTTCTCAATGTCTATTTTACCCTCTGTTTCCAAAACGTCTGGGCAGTTCTCTTTGATAATTTCCTCGAAAATGGTGTCCAAGCTCTTTTTTTCCTCCCATTTTTCAGGGAGTCCGATTATTCTCAAATTGTCTCTCCTGGATCTGTTTTCCAGGTCTGTTGTCTTTCTGGTAAGGTACTTGACAGTCTTTTCAATTGTTTCATTTCTCTGGTTTTGCTTGACTCCCTCTTGGTTTCTCCTTGAGTCATTCATTTCTACTTGTTCCAGTCTAATTTTCAATGATGTATTTTCTTCACTCACTTTTTTTATATCTCTTTGTAATTGTCCAATTGAGTTTTTATCTTCTATGGATTTTTTTTCCATTTTATCCATTTTATTTTTTAGAGAGCTGATTTCTTTTTCCAGCTCACTAATCCTGTTTTCCTTGGAGTTGTTTACCTTTTCCAGCTCACTAATCTTGTTTCTCAATGATTTGATTTCTTTATCCATTCTGTCTTTGAATGCATGGGATGACTTCTCCAGGCTCTCTTGCCAAGCTTCCCTTTCCTTTTCCCATTTCTCTTCCAGCTCTCTTGTGAGAGCCTTTTTGATTTCCTCTATGAGGTTCTTTTGTATTGAGGAGCAGCTTATATCCCTCCCAGGGGATACATCTGGGGACATTCTGTTCCTAGTCTCCTCAGCATTTGAAGTCTGCTCCCTCTCCACACAAAAGCTGTCAATGGTTAGAGCCCTTTTGAATTTTTTATTCATTTTGTCAGAATCAAAGAAAACAAACTGACAAGAGAAGCAATTGGTCTGTTTTGCGGGGGATAGGGCTGGATGTTATTAATGGGCTTCCTCTACAGACTGGGGATAGGGCAGCAGAGAGCCACTAACAGAACAGCAATGACTGTACTGAGTCTGCGCTCTGAGGCTCCGAGAACGCACCGAGTCAGTCCAGGTAGGGGTTGGGGGTGGCCGGGCTCTGAGAGACGCTGGCTTTCTGGGGTTTTAATCTTCACCTCCGGTGTTTACACCCTCTCTGCTGTTCCTGGCTTGCTGCCAAGACGGAGCATCCACACTGGGGCAAAAGCCCTTTCGCAGAAACTGCAGAGATCACACCCCTCCCCCTCCGGTCTGAGCTGTGTGAGCTGCCTGTCTTGCTCTGGCTGTCTGCCCTCAGTCTGCGCCCAGTCTGATTGACCCTCCCCCGAACAAACACAGACCTTTTCTGGCGACTTTCAAGGATGTCTTCTCTTGGTGATAATTTGTGGATTTCTTTCTGGGTCAAGCATTAAGTCAGAGGCTTGTCATGAAGTAAGTTCTGAGAGAAAGCGAGGAGCTCAAGCAGCTGTCTGCCTCCACGCCTCCATCTTCTAGTCCAGTATAATAAGAATGTAGAATTTATAATGAAATACACCAGCCTCAGCTTCCCCACTGTGAGGGACTACAGGGCATGTGATCAACACACTGAGTTAGAGCATACTTTTGCAGAATAATCACTCCATCATGTATTTTTTTTAATTAATTAATTATTTTAATTAATTTTTACAAAAATTTTATGCATAAGTAATTTTCCAACATTGACAACTGCAAAACCTTTTGTTTCAACTTTTCTCCTCCTTCTCCCCACCCCTTCCCCCAGATAGCATGTTGACCGATATATGTTAAATATATTAAAGTATAAGTTAAATACAATATACCATCATTTATCTTTGATATGAAACCAGATTTCCATATATCATGTTTGTATCAATGACCATGTATCCCTATTCCTGATAAAAGTACCTCAATGAGGCCAGAAATAATGAACTCACTCATGTTTCTTCTCTCTTGTCAAACGATATATTAGACCAAATATCTGCCTCTATTTTAGCAAGTTAGTATGTTATTCAGTACTGTCCAATTCCTTATGACCTTATTTGGAATTTTTGTGGCAGAAATACCGAAGTGGTTTGCCATTTCCTTCTCCATCTCATTTTACAGATGAGAAAATTGAGGCAAACAAGGTTAAATAAGTTGGACAGATCTTTCTGACTCCAGGCCAGCATTCTATCTACCTTGTTGTTCTTGAAAACATAGATCCTAAAGATTTGTTTTTAGTAGCACCTTTTAATGAAACTAATGTCAAGGATTAAGAAGGTTAAGAGTTTCCCTCCTCACTCAGTTCCATTAGCTGAGGTGTTCACCTATTGTTAAGGTTGTTTGGGACTGTCCCAGCTCAAGGTAAGAGTGTTCCTTTACTGATTTCCAAAAACAAGAACTCTGGTAGAAGAGAACTGTATTCAAATCCAAACATTTTTTTCATTTCTCAGTTGGTGGTAGAGATCCCGTGATTCATGCTCATACTAAAAGCATAATGTCAAGAACCCCGAGGGGACTCATAGATTCAGTTTCATCTAAAATGTCATGATCTTTTGTTCTCAAAATGTCATCACTAGACAAAAACCTCCTGTTTGGGGTTTTTTCTAGTGGGTGCCCAGGGTGGGACTGTATTGTTGGGAAAATGATGGGGGGTGGAGGAGCAGCTCAAATAGAAAGTCCAGATGGAATGTCTAATGTGGCAGGAGGAATTTGACCTTTAACCAAGCATCCAATTGGAGCAAATGCTATGTTCTCTTTGATGCATTTTTCTCTCTAGCAAAATTGTAAATAGATTTCTTAAGAACAGAGAATCTCGTGCTTCATCTATATTCCCAAGGATAAAAGCAAGAATTCATTACTAATGGCAGCTCTGAAACAGATATGGAACACAGAAAAAGAAGGAGGAGAAGGCTATGCCCTCCTTCTCCCTCTTTTCTCCAACTGTCACTTCTTTACTGAATGAATGATGAAGATTATCTCTCTAATAAGTGAAGATTGGAAGATATTGAAAAGTTGGTGGAATGACAGCTCAGCCCATTAGTAGAAGGGGATACAAGAATGTTGGAGGCCTCACAACTCTACCACCCCAACCCTCAAATGGTTTTCAAAAACAACCTATTATTAAATATTTACCAGCATACTCCTGGCAGTATGCTAAACAAATGTGCCCTATTTCCTCCATTCAGAAATATGAAAAAAGAAAAACAGAAAATGTATAGGCCTGCCATGGATACTAAAGCCTCCAAAGGCTTCAAACAAGGAAAGAGAAAGGAAGGAAGAAAGCAGGGAGGAAGGAAGGAAGGGAAGATATCAACAGAAGTCCTCTCCTGACCATGCCAAGAACTTTAGCTAATAGTAGCTCAAAGCTCCCTTAATATTCAGTAGTATTTCAATAATTTAAAGGCATTCCATCTTTTATTCTTTCTATTACATTAAAAATGTGATTCACTCAATAAGCATATGCCTTAACTTCATCCATGTGTCTATGTGAAAGGTATGGTATGACAAAGGAAAGAATGACTAGCCATCCTTATATTCCATTGCCGTTTAGGATTGGACAACCAAGGACTGACTTCATAAAAGGGCTTACCAAATCAAAAACTGGCTGGAAAATGAACAGGGCATATCTGCAAAAAATTTTAAATATATCAAGGAAAATCATTTCAAATGTATTTTAGGGAACTGTGATTAAACTATTTATTGGTCTACCTCTTTTTGTGTGAGCAGCAGTAACAAGTACTTGTCATGGTCAGGAGAAGGCTTCTGTTAATATCCTTCCTTTCTTCCTCTTTTCCTTCTTTCTTTCTTTCCTTCCTTCCTCCCTCCTTTCCTTCCTTCCTTCCTTCCTCCCTTCTTCCTTCCCTCCCTTGATCCCTCCCCTTTTTTCCTATCTCCCTTCCTTCCTTCCTTCCTTCCTTCCTTCCTTCTTTCCTTCCTTCCTTCCTTCCTTCCTTCCTTCCTTCCTTCCTTCTTTCCTTCCTTCCTTCCTTCTTTCCTTCCTTCCTTCCTTCTTTCCTTCCTTCCTTCCTTCTTTCCTTCCTTCCTTCCTTCTTTCCTTCCTTCCTTCCTTCCTCTTTTCCTTCCTGCTTCATATTCATTAATTATGTACCATTAATGATTAATTAATGGTTCTAAGTTAATTTCTATCCTTGCCTTCATTTTTCTTATAGCCTAGTAAGCAGATAAACTCTCACAAAGGCACTGGAACCTTGGCGGGTTATTGATCCCAGCCTATAAAGCAGCTCCAAAGTCTGGGAAGAAAAATTGAGATCTGTGAGCAAGGAATACCACCAAGTAGAGATTTCTGTTCTTGTTTAGCAATAAGATGCTTTGAAAAACAAAACAATCAAGGGGAAAATCCCACAGAAATTGTCACATATGTGGCTGAGAGGCAATTTAAGGACTATGGAACTCAAGGCAAACTAAAGCACATTCCAGGGAAGAGATAAGCTTCATAAGAAGGAAACCAACACAATTACTGAGAAGAGGTTCATCATTGACCCTCTCAGACCAGGCTTCTGGAAATTACAAAATATCCCCAATCCACTGACCACTGAGAACACAATCTTGATTTTCCTTTTCTGTTATACTAGTTGCACTGAGCTCACCTCTTAACATTCACTGGGAAAGGAAGAAGATTTAAATCTGTTCACAATTCATACAATCCTTGAAAGTGAGTTCCTGATAGGATCCCATGCCTTTGTCCAAACAATGGTAGTAAAAAGCACAGTTAACCAGCAATTTTGGCGAGCAACTTAAAATGTTATCCACTTTGTAGTCCAAACTCTGTGTATGAATCATTATGTATAGTATATGATCAGATTTAATTATTGGCTAGATTTGGATTACTATGGTCAAAGAATTTGTCAAAACTTGGCCAAACTGCTGGTGAAGAGCTTCTTTATACATTGCAAAACTCATCTCAAAAGTTAGCTCATTATATCCCAGGGACCACACTCAAAATCTTCCCAGCATAGTAGAACCTGCCAGAGCTAACTCTGCTAGCATAACCTTCAAAAACTCAGAGCCATCTCCAACCCTTAGAGGGAGCTAATTGGTTAAGTGAATAATTCACTGAGCCTAAAGTTAAGAAAGTCTAAATTCTAATCTAGTTTCATATACTTATTATGGGTTAGATAATTTAATTTCTTTCTACTTTAGTTTCTTCAACTGTAAAAAAAATAAAATAAAATAAAATAAAAAACCTACTTCTCAGGATCATTGTGAGGATTAAATCAGATGATATTTATAAACTTGACACAATTCCTAGCACATAGGAAGTATATAATAACTGCTTGTTTCCTTTCAACCTACACCAGTGATCTCTCTCCATTGTGAAGAAATAGATATATACTTGCTAATATGAGGGATGACTTTAAAGCTTAATTCAATATAATGAGGAGTGACCCTTTCTACTAGAGAATTATTTCATTTGCAATTTAGCAAAGGAAACAGAGTCCTTTCTGAAATTTGCATTTCAGAGTCTTCTTGCCCACACAGTGCAATCTAGGAATACCAAAAAGGTCCTCACCCAAAAATGTCAATCCATTTTTGCTTAAAATAATTCTCTTGAGACAGCTAGATGACAGTGGATACAGCACTGTCCCTAAAGACAGGAGGATTTTACTTCAAAACCTCAGACACTTAATACTTCCTAGCTGTGTGACCCTGGGCAAGTCACTTAACCCCAATTGCCTCAGCAAAAAAAAAAATAATAATAATAATTCTCTTGTTTGCCAGACAGACAATAAGCACCTATTATATGCTTACAATGCATTATGCACTGGGACTACAAATATATGCCTAAAGAAAGATAGAGCCTGCCTCAAAAAGCTTACATTCTAATGAGAGAAAGAAAAGAACACCTAAAAGAGAACTAAAATATGTAGAGTGGAGGTAAGAATGGCAATGAAGTCCAGAGAATAAGAAGCAGAATCAGGAGAGGAATGAAAAACTGCCCAAAAAGAAATGAGTAAAAATTGGAAAAAGATAAAAGAATGGAACAACCAAACACTTCAAAAGAAAATATGAATAGATACATATTTTGAACATGATAAAGAAGTACTGTGGAGTAAAAGATTCTGAACATACTAGAAGTAAAAATTAACAAATTAACTTTAACAGCAGCCCAATAAATTTATCTAGAACTAGCAACACGTGAATCTAAATAATATATATGTATATGTGTATATATATATGTACATATACATATATATGCATAATAAACACTTTAAAGAAAATTAAGGAAAATCTAATACCACTACAGAAAGATATGATGTTGGTAAAGAGCTGACTTTATAGTGAAAGATCAATCATCAGCAAAAATGGAACAATATAATTAGATCACAAAAGTCATATGAAAAATAAATTAAACAACAACTTCATCTCATGAAAACTCTTTGGAGTTTGTAATACTGTGGAGCACTAAAAAGGCAATGGAATAAAAGTATAGAACCTGTGGGAAATTAAATTCTTAGACTGGAAGATGAATCATCAGAAGCAGAAGAAAGTAAATGCAGCAAAATAAGACCAAAAGACAACTGAAAGGAGATTTTAATATTTTACAATCAAACATCATGAAATTATACAATAGGCCAGAGGGATAACCTAATAATCATAGGTTAACTGAAAAGTGGGGGAAAAAAAGATTCTAGAGACCATTTTTTCCAAGAAAATTGCCCAAAACATTTGTTACAACTAGTAAAAATTAAAGGATAATCTATGAATAGAATTCACTGCTCTCTTTTCAAGAAGAAATTTATATTTAACTCAACCAGACAGATCATCAAACTCCAGAGTTTTCACTATTTTTTAAATTTAAAATTAAATTCAAAAATAAGAAAAAAAAACAAAATAGAAAAAGAAACACAGAAAAGGAAAAAAATTTTTTAAATTGTCACGTGCCCAGAAGAACATCAGGGAAGAGTCAAAATATAGAATAATAAATTTCCATTCCAAGAAAGCATATATAATAATAGAAGAGATTATATATTCATGTGTCCATCTTTTCTTTGCTTCCTTATAGATTATTCTTTTGTCCTCTGCTGGGTTATTTTTTACTTTATTTTTCTTTTTTCCCTTTCATCCACGCTACCTCCCCCAAACAGGCTGTAGTTAAGCACAAGTATATATGTATAGATATAGATATACCCACATATACATATATCTATGCACACATACCTATATCTACATGTGTATGTATATATATGTATATATATATATACAGCACATGTATACATATACATTTACACATATGTAGAAATGCATCTAAAACAGTGTTAAATATGGCGGGCATATAATGTGGATTTCTTCCTTGATTGAATCTTTAAGTTTGACTTTGTCCGAGATTGGTGATTAGTAGCCCTACTTTTTTTTTTTTTTTCTAATGAATTCTACAAGTTTCTCTGTTAAAGAAAAGATCTTGTAAGTAAATGAAATTATCACCTGCCAAATTCACACACAGTCCAAATCACAGAAAACCATTACGTGCTATGAGATTTCAAGTCCATGCCTTGGATCCAGAGTTCTTAAATCTTCAACTAATATCGAGTCCTACTAGATGTGTGAGTGAAATATGAGTTGAGAATTGTGTTAAATTATATTCAGTTCTTTACTCACAAAAGAATCAGCACAGAGGCTAAAGAATTGTGCATATCCTAAAACTTCTGAATTTGGAGCATTCTATAAACTTGGATAAAGGTATAGGTGGTAAACTCATGAAATTTGCAGGTGACACAAAGTTAGGAGGCAGAGATAAGATAGTAGAATCAAGATCCAAAAAGATTTTGGCAAACTATACTATTGGACTGAATATAAGATGAAATTTAAAAGGGAAACATAAATTTTGCACTCAGGTACAAAAAATATCAATTTCACAACTATGCCATGGAAGCATTAAGAATAGATAGAAGTTTTGAGAAAAATCTGGAGAGTTTGGTGGCCCTCAAGTTCAATATAAGTGATTAATATGATGTTATACCCATAAAGCAAATGTTAGTTTTGGCTTTATTTAAAAGAGGTCTCACTTTCAGAAATGGAAAAATGACAGTCTCTCATTAGATCTCATCTGAATTATTGTGTTCATTTCTGGGAATCTTGGTTTGTAAAAGACATTAGTAAGCTAGAAATTGTTGAAGGAGGGCAACCAAGATAGTGAAAGACACTGAGTCCACATCAGAGGAGGATTAGTTGAAAGAATTTGTGTAAGCTACATAAGGGTCTTCCCTCGGGGTGAACATGACAACCATCTTCAAATATTTATTTGAAGGGCTATCATATTGAAGAATTATTAAATTTGCTCCATTTGACCCTATTGGTCAGATGCAAGTCCTCTGAGTGCAGGTCCTCAGGAAACTGAAAGAGGCCAGAAGCACAATGGGGAGGAACAGAATACAATCCCTCTTCTGTTCCAGGCATTGTACTAAGTGCTTTACAAATATTATCCCATATAATCTTCACAAAAAATCTGAGAGGTGAGTACTCCTAATATATCCATTTTACAGCCATGGAAACTGAGGCAAACAAAGGTTAAATGTCTTGCCTAGAGTCACATGGCTAGTAAGTAATATGATAATGAACTGATTTGTTCTAGACTCTCAGCCAGGGCTCTATCCAGGGAGACACATGGCTGCCTTCATGAAGTTGTGCAGTGAATTGTAGAGCCGTGGGTAGACACTTCACCCTTAGCTTTATATATGATAAATTGAAGATTAAAAATAATTTTTAAAAAATAAGTTGAGGAACAAGAAATTAAATAATTTATCCAAAGTGACACAGAGAGCAGTAAATAAGTGGTCAAGGTAGGATTTAACCTCAAATCCAGATTCTTTCTGCTATACTCCTTTGCATAATCAACATTCTATTGTGTGCCATGTATTCTTCTTATTGACTCTAAGTCAAAAATAGAGTATTAGACAGACAGCTATGTGTATAGCTAAGTATGCTTTGTCTGTTCCTATGGAGAACAGGCAAATAATTTCCATTATGCCAAGATTACATGACTAGGATTCAGTAAAAGCATAATCAAGTCTAAGAAGGAGGGAGGGTTATGCACAAGAATAGAAGGGAGAAAGAACCAGAGCTGATTCTAGTTAAGTAAATCCACCCTGCTTTGAGAGCATGTCAGTGTGGAATGAGGCAAAGCTGAGAGATAAATAGCAGATCACTCTTTGACAACCAAGGAGAGCTCCAATAATTCTGTTCTCTTTATAAGTATTATCCTTTCCACTGGGCAGCTAGGTGATTCGGTGAATAGAGTATTGGGTCTGGAGGAAAACTCATCTTTCTAAGTTCAAATCTGGCCTTGGACACTTACTATGTGACCCTGGGCAGGTCACTTAACTGTTTGCCTCAGCTTCCTCATCTGTAAAATGAGTTAAAGAAGGAAATGGCAAACAACTCTAGTATCTTTGCCAAGAAAACCCCAAATGGAGTCACAAAGATTTGGGCACAACTGAAAAAGTGACTGAACAACACAAAAATATTTCCCATTGAATAGCATCCAATTCCTCCAACTTGAGGGTTCTTAGTGGTTAGCAGTGCTACCTGATAGTAAAAGTACCTGAAGGGAAAAAAGAGAAAAATTGAAATGAAGTAATAAGCTAAAACAAAAATATATTTTCAAATTCTCACATTTTCAAGCATTTATACAAATTTGTTTTTAAGTAAGGGAGAAGATTGGAACTTTTAATAGCTCATGCAGTCAATAAATACAAGTTGGGGTAATTCTTGGGAAAAGTAAGTACAAAGGAGAGAAGTGGAATTTTGACATGTAAATTATTGATGATAACCAGGTAAAACTCTGAATCATTTAATCCATAGGAAGGGTTGCCATGGAAAAGTTAATAAAACAATAATGAGAGTGCTATGACATAAAATCATCTCAAGTAGAGATGGAGAGCAGATGAGGAGAAATCTCCAGTAATCTTTTCTACCTCCTTTCCCAACTGCCCAATTTTATTTTGTTAGGCATTCTTCTCTTAGCTGTTTGTAATTCTTTTTGCACCACTCTCAGTTCTTTTCCTAACTTTTCCTTGATCTCTCTTACTTGATTCTCAAAATATCTTTTGAGCTCTTGAATGTCCTATTCTTATTTTTCTTGAAGGCTTTGGATGTAGGAGCTTTGACTTTGTTATCATCTTCTGAGTATGTGTTTTGATCTTCCTTGTCACCATAATAACTTTCAATGGTCAGAAACTTTTTTCTGTCTTGTTCATTTTCTTAGCCTATTACTATATTTTAACTCTTTGTTAAAGTAGGGCTCTGCTTCTAGGGGGAAGGGTGTCCTGTCCCAAGCTTTAGGGATCTTGTGCAGTTGTTTTCAGAAATCCTTCTGGGGACCTGACCACAAGTACTTTTTTTCTGTCCTGGAGCTATTAGGTGTGTTCTGGTCCCACTGTAAGTGTAAGATGTAGTATGGGAAAGCAACAGGGTATTGCTCTGCTGACACTGGAGTTGAGGCTTGGTCCAAGATAATTGGTGCATTCTGTTCTGGGATTGTACACCTGACTGATTGTCATGGACCTTCTCTGCTGACCTTTGAGTCCTCCCTAGAGTCCCCAGGCCAAGAGGTGCAAAAACCTTCAGCACCACTGCTGATTCAGAGTTTCTACCCTGATGGAGCTAGGGTTTGATGGGGCTGGGACCAGGCCAGGGCAGCCTGGCCTGTATTAGGATTAATCCTGGGCTCCCACCCTAGTTCCACAAATCTTTTCCACTGACCTTCCAGCTCCTCTTTGGTGTCTCTGGGCTGAGAGTTCTGGAAGCCACTAGTCCTGCCGCTGATTCAGAGGTCAGGTTGGGTCTGGTCTATGGAGACCTTTTCTGCTGACCTCAGTTGCCTTTGACTGGAAAACATTCTACTCCTTCTTTTTAAGTGTTCTGATACTCTGAAATTTGTTTAGACATTATTTAAAGGAATTTGGAGCAATTTGGGGGAGAGGTTGCAAGAATTCCTATTCTTATTCTACCACTTTGGCCCTACCACTAGTGAGAAATTTTGAATGTTACTGAGGGTAAAGAAAATTAAGAGGTTGTTTGGATCATCAGAAATCCCAAATGTTGAGGAGGTAGGAATCGCATACATGATTTTAATTGCATTCACTCTGGCAGATTGCTACATACATAATGTAGCATCTTTATAAAGTTTGTTTTGATGCATATGATCAGCAAAATGTATTAGGAAGATAAATTAAAAGGGCTGGTACTATAGACAAGGCTTATGACAATCATTCCCTGGCTGCTAGCTTTTTAGAATTTATATATATATATCCTAAGAAAACTTGAGAGGAACCAAACCTTTGAATCATTTAACAAATGCCCAATGACAGGGTCATTCCAACCAGCAATTAAAGGTTGCACAGGGCAAGTGGGAGACTGGGAAAGAGATCAATGAACTAACAAACAAAATGAGTTTCATTCTTGACAACTTCCCAGTCCTTTGGAGCTGACTGCCTTTGTGAAATTTTAGTCTATGGAATTCTGTCTGTTCTTTATCTGAACACTTTGAAATCTGCCCTTCCAAAATCTAAGGAGCATATAAGACAATGTTCAACTTTCCTTCACTATCACAAACTCAAAAATGAAGGGGTCACTTCCCCCAAACTAACAATTCTTTCTTGTTGTGGAAATCAGATACTGAATTGTTGGTTCCTTTTCCCTTTTGAGAATGAAAAAGTATTATCTAAGTAAATCATAAATGTCTTCATTTTTCTGCTTTGACCAATGAGCTTCAGTATCTATCTATCTAGATAATTAAAGCCTTCCTGAGACTGTTTTAATGTCTGGATATGCTAAGTTTATCATCTTTCTCACACTCCTCATCTATTTCTTCTTTCACTTAACAAGCATTTATTAAGTGCATACTGTGTCCCAGGCATTTTTCTAGATACCACAAAGACAAAAATTAATGTCTCTATTGTTAAAATAATAGCCAATATTTATATAACACTTTAAGGTTTGAAAAGTTTTTTATACATATTATCTTTTTTTATTATTCCCACAACAATCCTAAATAGTAGGAATTACTTTGTCTTCATTTTACCAAGGAACCCAAGACTGAAAAAAGATGCAGTAACTTACAAAGATTTCAGCCCAAGTCTCTCCTCTTCCAAGTCCAGTGCTTTATCCACAGTGTCATCTAACTAACTACCAGGAGAAACAAGCTACTTCCTCTAGCCCTAACTACCTAGTTCTCTTGTAGCACCTGGGACAACCACCTGAATTTACCTACCCTAGAGATAGCTACAGCTAGATTTAAAGTTAGAAGACTAACTGTGAGAAATGTGGCAAATTATTGTGTAGCACCTTCCTTTTCTGCCAATTTACATTTGCATTACCTGCTTCATGGGATTTTGTGAAGATCCAGAGAGACAGTATATATAAAGTTCTTTGTAAAGCTTAAAGTATGACATAAATGTTGCTACTGCTACTGAAGTGCCCATGCGAGAGAAAATACGGAACAGGCAAAATAATGAAAATTTAAGAGCTAGCGACTGAACCCCACCAAAACAGGGCAGTCAGCGAATAAGTGGCCTCAGGGCCACATATTTATAGAAAGAAGAGAGAGACATCTAAATTTTTCTTAATACATTTGTCATAATAAAAGGAATTTCTATTCTAGATAGAAGGCAAGAGTTATCACACTAAGGGTGCCATTCCCAGATGGCAATAAGGCAGTACTTCTTTGTTTATCAAGTTGTCAAGGTCTTAGGTTTTTTAGGGCAGCACATCTAGGGGTGTAAAAATACCATTTATATTAGGGCATGAAAAGCTAGTAACAAACTTCTAAGTACAGAGTTTCAAGATAATGTTTCTCACAGTCCCATCTGGGGTGCTTTTCCACTTCATTACTGATGATGATGATGATAAATTCAACCCTGAGCTCTTTTTTAAACATAAGTATTTCACTGTGCTTCAGAAATAACATTTAAGAAATTGTGTGAATGGTGATTTGGGGAAGAGAAAGACTTGAGGCAGAAAAACCAGTTTAAAATTACAATACTCCAGGTGAAAAGTCTTGAATAGTCATATGAGGAAAGATGGAAGGACGCTTTTGAGGTAGAATCACCACAATTTGGCAACTAACTGGATGTGTGGAATCAGGAAGAGTGAATAGTTGAGTTTGACACATAAAATTGTGATCTTTGGAATGAGAAAATTCTTTGAAAAGTAAAATAGGCTGGAAGCAGAATTCTGGGAAGATGGCAGAGTAGGTTGCTAAATTTCAAGCTCTCTGGATTTCCCCCACAAATAAAACAAATTTATGCCTCAAGGAAAACACAGAATAATGAAAAATTAGGAAGACTTGAGACAGACAAGGGTCCTCCTGATATAACCTGAGACAGGCCCAGGATTAACCTGTGTGAAATACAAACACCTCTGAGCTAGCTTCACAGAAACACTAAGTGGGACCCCTGGAGCAAGTTGGGTGTGGGTGGAGCTTCATCAGCAACCTTAGAGATTTTCACCTTCTGGACCATTTGTGGAGTCCAGGTTTGAGTCCAGGAAGACTGAGTGAATCTCGGCTGCTTGGACCCAGCTGTGCTGCTGAGACTCAGTCCTGGATGAGAAGGAACCAGCACCTGGAGAGTGCAGAAGCAATGGGACAGGGATGCTGCTGCCTGTGGGCACTTGCAGGAGTGGGGAGCTCTTGGTTTGGGGTTTCTGGGTAGAGTGAAGAACTGAAGTGAAGCTAGAGGCACCATTCCTTCCATCCCACAATTAGAGCTGTTTACATTAAAATCTCATTTAAAAAAAATAATAATAAACCAGCAAAGAAGAAAGAATACCACCATAGAAACTTATTATGGGAATAGGGAAGAATGGAGTTTATCTTCAGAGGACACTAAATTTAAAAAAAAAAAAAAAGGCTTGTACTCCAAAGAACAATGTGAAATGGCTCCCTGCCCTGAGAGAATTTATAGAAGAACTCAAAAAAGAATTTAAAAATTAAATGAGAAACATTGGGGCTCAACTAAAAGAAACAGAAAAACCATATAAGAAAAATAAGAATATGAAAAAAATTAACCAAAAGGAGAAAGAGTCTCAAAGATGAAAATAATTCTTTGAAAATTAAAATTGGGCATAGGAAGCCCACAAAACTATGAGGGAACAAGAAATTTTTAAAAAACAGATTATAAAGAATGAGAAAATAGAACAGAATGTGAAACATCTTATAAGAAAAACAACAGATCTGGAGAACAGATCAAGAAGAGAAAATATAAGAATAATTGGACTGCCTAAAAATCGTGACCCAAAAAAAGAACTTTGACACAGTAATTCAGGAATAATCCAAGAAAATTGTCCTGAAGTAATAAAACATGAAGGGAAAGTAGCAATAGAAAAAAAAAAAATCCACCAATCACCACCTCAATAAAAGTCTTTTGAAATTCTTTGAAAACAGGAATATTATTGCCAAATTTCAAAACCTTCAGATCAAAGAGAAAATTTTGCAAGAAACAAGAAAAAAGCAACACAAATACATTAGAGTTACAATAAGAATTGTACAGGACTTATCAGCAGCTACAATAAAAGATGGCAGGTCCTGGAATCATATCTACCAATAATCAAAAGAACCAGGCCTGCAGCCAAAAATATCATAACCAGCAAAATTATCTATAATATTTAATGAGAAAAAAGGGACATTCAATAAACTTGCAGATTTTCAGGACTATCAATAAAAAATTTAACATGTCAAAGATGTCAGTGTCAAAGATCAGTTTCAAGAAACAACACAGACAAATTTTTTAAACATTGCAAATTATTTATGGGGTTGTTTTACATGGGAAATGAGCTACCATATATATATTTAAGATTTATATCAACAATAGGGTAGCTCAAAAGAAAGATTGGCATAATTAAGGTAAAAATGATAATTATGTTATATAAATGAGGTGCAGAGAAAGAATAGACACCAAGACATTAGAAGGGGAAGAAGGGTTCATAATTCTGAAAACTTACTCACATCAGGAAAGGATTTATTAAGCAACACTACATATATACTATGGAGGATATAGCACCCTCAAAAATCTATAAAGAAATAAGGGGTAAGGGATGACCAGATAGGGAAGCAAAGGGTGAGGATAGAACAAGGAAGGGATCCTTGGATGGGGGAAGTTAAGTAATAGCAAGGCAAGTTAAGGAGCAGAATTAAAGCAAAGAGTCAGCAAGGATAGGAAAGATATGTGTCTGTATATGGGGTATATATGTATATTTATATACATAAATATATCTTTTCTTAAATATAGCTTGAAAGGGGAAAAAATAAAATGAATAAAGTGTACAGCAGAGTTGTGAACAATTTACAAGGAAGTAAAGAAAAAATGTCTATTCATAAATATTTCTTCCACTAATATATATACTTTCTTAATCTGGTAATTTGTTGTTATATATTTTGAATCCTCCCTGATGTTCTGCTGGGCACATAACAATGTTCTCTTTTGTTTTGTTTTGTATTCCTTTTCTGTTTTCTATTTTCCTTATTTTGTTTTCAAATAAAATATTTTTTCTTTTATTTTTATTATAGCTTTTTATTCACAGAACATATGCATGGGTGATTTTTCAACATTGTTCCTTGTACTCACTTCTGTTCCAACTTTTCCCTTCCCTCCACCCCCTCCCCTAGATGGCAGGCAATCTCATACATGTTAAACATGTTAAAGTATATCTCTTTTTTTTTTTTTTTGTAGTTTTTTATTTACCAGATATATTCATGGATAATTTTACAGTATTGACAATTGCCAAACCTTTTGTTCCAAGTTTTCCAATTCTCCCCCCCCCATGGCAGGTTGTCCAATTCATGTTAAATATGTTAAAGTATAAATTAAATACAATATGTGTATACATTTGTTGTACAAAAAGAATCGGACTTTGAAATTGTGTACAATTAGCCTGTGAAGGAAATCAAAAATCCAGGCAGACAAAAATAGAGGGATTGGGAATTCTATGTAGTGATTCATAATCATCTCCCAAAATTCTTTCTCTGGGTGTAGCTGGTTCAATTCATTACTGCTCTATTGGAATTGATTTGGTTCATGTCCATCAGAATTGAGCATCATATGGAATTGTTGTTGAAGTATATAATGATCTCTTGGTCTTGCTCATTTCATTCAGCATCAGTTCATGTAAGTCTCTCCAGGCCTTTCTGAAATCATCCTATTGGTCATTTCTTACAGAACAATAATATTCCATAATATTCATATACCACAATTTATTCAGCCATTCTCCGATTGATGGGCATCCACTCGGTTTCCAGTTTCTGGCCACTACAAAGAGGGATGTCACAAACATTCTTGCACATACAGGTCCCTTTCTCTTCTTTAAAATCTCTTTGGGTTGTAAGCCCAGTAGAAACACTGCTGGGTCAAAAGGTATGTACAGTTTGATAACCTTTTGAGCATAGTTCCAAATTGCTCTCCAGAATGGCTGGATGTATTCACAATTCCATCAACAATGTATCAGTGTCCCTGTTTTCCCACATCCCCTCCAACATTACGCATTATTCTATATATTATATATATATATATATATATATATATATATATATATATATGTCACTCTAGCCACTCTGACAGGTGTATAGTGGTATCTCAGAGTTGTCTTAATTTGCATTTTTCTGATTAATAATGACTTGGAGCATCTTTTCACATGGCTAGAAATAGTTTCAATTTCTTCATCTGAGAATTGTCTCATTTTGGAAATGAGGCCTTTATCGGAACGTTTGACTGTGAAAATGTTTTCCCAGTTTATTGTTTCCCTTCTAATCTTATCTGCATTAGTTTTGTTTGTACAAAAACTTTTCATTTGATATAATCAAAGTTTTCAATTTTTGTGATCAATAATGATCTCTAGTTATTTTTTTGGACATAAATGTATTCCTCTTCCACAGGTCTGAGAGGAAATTACAGAGGTAAATTATCCTATGTTCCTGTAATTTATTTATAATCTCATTCTTTATGGCTAGGTCATGAACCCATTTTGACCTGATTTTGGTGTATGGTGTTAAGTGTGGGTCAATGCCTAGTTTCTGCCATATTAATTTCCAATTTTCCCAGCAATTTTTGTCAAACATTGAGTTCTTATCTCAAAAGCTGGGGTCCTTGGGTTTGTCAACGACTAGATTATTAAAGTTATTGATTATTTTGTCCTTGGACCTAACCTATTCCACTGATCAACTAGTCTATTTCTTAGCCAATAACAAATGGTTTCTAACCGCTGCTTTATAATATAATTTTAGATCTGGTAAAGCTAGGCCACCTTCATTTGATTTTTTTTTTCATTAATTCCCTTGAAATTCTTGACCTTTTGTTTTTCCATATGAATTTTGCTCTTATTTTTTTCTAGGTCATTAAAATAGTTTTTTGGGAATCTGATTGGTATAGCGCTAAATAAATAGATTAGTTTAGGTAGTATTGTCATCATTATTATATTTGCTCGCCCTATCCAGCATTTAATATTTTTCCAATTGGTTAGATCAGACTTAATTTGTGTGGAGTGTTTTGTAGTTTTGCTCATATAGTTTCTGATTTTCCCTTGGCAGATAGATTCCTATATATTTTATACCATTACTTTAAATGGAATTTCTCTTTGTAACTCTAACTGTTGGAATTTGTTAGTGACATATAAGAATGCTGATGATTTATGTGGGTTTATTTTGTATCCTGCAACTTTGCTAAAAGTGTGGATTATTTCTAATAGCTTTTTAGTAGAATCTTTGGGGTTCTCTAAGTATATCATCAAATCATCAGCAAAGAGTGATAATTTGGTTTCCTCATTACTTACTCTAATTCCTTTAATCTCTTTCTCCACTCTTATTGCCAAAGCTAGCATTTCTAATACAATATTGAATAGTAATGGTGATAGTGGGCAACCTTGTTTCACTCCTGATCTTATTGGGAATTGTTGCAGTTTATACCCATTACATATGATGCTTACTGATGGTTTTAAATAGATGTTACTGATTATTTTGAGAAAAAGGGCATTTATTCATATACTCTCAAGTGTTTTTAATAGGAATGGATGTTGGATTTTATCAAATGCTTTTTCTGTATCTATTGAGATGATCATATGGCTTTTGTTAATTTGGTTATTAATATGGCCAATTATACTGATAGTTTTGCTAATATTGAACCAGCCCTGCATTCCTGGTATAAATCCTACTTGATCTTGATGTATTGTTCTGGGGATGATTTTCTATAGTCTTTTTGCTAATATCTTATTTAAGATTTTAGCATCAATATTCATAAGGGAGATTGGTCTATTGTTTTCTTTCTCTATTTTCAACCTACCTGGTTTGGGTATCAGTACCATGTCTGTGTCGTAAAAGGAATTTGGTATGACTCTTTCATTCCCTATTTTTTCAAATAGTTTATATAACATTGGGGCTAATTGTTCTTTGAATGTTTGGTAGAATTCACATGTAAATCCATCTGGTCCTAGAGATTTTTTTTCTTAAGGAGTTGATTAATAGCTTGTTCTATTTCTTTTTTCTGAAATTTAGTCTTTTTCTAGCTTTTTAAGTTGCAAGCCCAATTCATTGATCTTTTCTTTCTCTATTTTATTCAAGTAAGCCTCTAAAGATATAAAATGTCCCCTTATTACCACTTTAGCTGCATCCCACAAGTTTTAGTATGATGTCTCATCATTGTCATTATCATGAGTGAAATTATTAATTGTGTCTATATGCTGTTTCACCCAATCATTCCTTAAGATGAGATTATTTAGTTTCCAATTACTTTTTGGTCTATTTACCCTTAATTTTTTGTTAAATGTAGTTTTTATTGCATCATGATCTGAAAAGAAAGCATTTACTATTTCTGCCTTTCTGCATTTAATTTTGAGATCTTTATGTCCTAATATATGGTGAATTTTTGTATAGATTCCATGAACTGTTGAGAAGAAAGTATACTCCTTTCTGTCACCATTCAGTTTTCTCCAAAGATCTATCCCTAATTTTTCTAAAATTCTATTTACCTCTTTAATTTCTTTCTTATTTGTTTTGTGGTTTGATTTATCTAATTCTGAGAGTGCAAGGTTGAGATCTCCCACTATTATAGTTTTGCTATCTATTTCTTCTTGCAACTCTCTTAACTTTTCCTTTAGGAAGTTAGATACTATACCACATGGTGCATATATTTTTAGTATTGATATTGCTTCATTGTCTATGCTACCCTTTAGCAAGATATAGTTTCCTTCCTTATCTCTTTTGATTAGATCAATTTTTGCTTTTGCTTGATCTGAGATAAGGATGGCTACCCCTGCTTTTTTTACTTCACTTGAAGCATAATAGATTCTGCTCCAGCCTTTTGCCTTTACTCTGTATTTATCTCCCTGCTTTAAATGTGTTTCCTGTAAACAACATATTGTAGGGTTCTGACTTTTGATTCAGTCTGCTATCTGCCTCCGCTTAATGGGAGAAATCATCCCATTCACATTTACAGTTAAAATTATTATGCTTTTTTCCCTTGCCCCTCCTGAACTCTTTCCCCAGTATTAAACTTATGGGCCCCACTTGCATCACACAGCCCTCTCTCTTGGAGTATTCCTCCCTCCTCCCTTTATATCCCTTTCCCTTTCTTGTACCCTTCCCTTATTACTCTTTTCCTTTTCCCTTTTCCTCTCACCCTTTTTAATGAGGTGAGAGAGAATTCTCTGTAAAACAAAGATGTCAATTATTTTCTCTTTGAGCCAATTCTGATGAGAGTAAGATATACACAATGTTCCTCCCCTTCTCTAACTTCCCTCAGGTATGATAGGTTTTCTTTGCCTCCTCGTGGGATGTAGTTTCTTCTTTTTGTCTCCCCTTTTCCCTTTTTCTGACACTATCCCCTTTCCATTTCTACTTCCCCTTTTTTAATGTTATATATGTGGTCTGAATGTATATCCACAACAGAAATACAATTCTCAAGAGTTCCTTTTACCTTTTTCTGCTTCTCTTGAGTTCTAAGGTTGGAGATCAAACTTTTTTGTTTAGATCTGGATTTTTCCTTAGAAACAAATGGAATTTATCTGTTTCATTAAATGTCCATCTTCTTCCATGTTAAAGTATATCTTAAATACAATTTATATGTACAGATCTGTACAGTTCTCTTGTTACACAAGAAAAATTGGATTAAGTAAGGTAAAAATAACCTGGGAAGAAAAACAAAAACCCAAGTAATCCACATTCATCTCCCAGTGTTCTTTCTCTGGTGTAGCTGATTCTATCCATCATTGATCAATTGGAACTGAATTAGATCTTCTCATTGTCAAAGATATCCACTACCATCAGAATATATCCTCATACAGTATTGTTGTTGAAGTGTATAATGATCTCCTGGTTCTGCTCATTTCACTTAGTATCAGTTCATGTAAGTCTCTCCAAGCCTTTCTGTATTCATCCTGATGGTCATTTCTTATAGAACAGTAATATTCCATAACATTCATATTATCACAATTTACCCAATCATTCTTCAATTGATGGGCATCCATTCAATTTCTAGTTTCTAGCCACTATAAAAAGAGCTGCCACAAACATTTTTGTACATGTGAGTCCCTTTCCCTTCTTTAGTATTTCTTTGGAATATAACCCCAGTAGTAACACTGCTGGATCAAAGGGTATACACAGTTTGATAATTTTTTGAGTATAGTTCCAAATTGTTCTCCAGAATGGTTGGATCCGTTCAGAACTCCACCAACAATGCATCAGTGTCCCAGTTTTCCCACATCCCCTCCAACATTCCTCATTATCTTTTCCTGTCATCTTAGCTAATCTGACAAGTATTTAGTGGTATTTCAAAGTTGTCTTAATTTGCATTTTTCTGATCAATAGTGATTTGGAACACCCTTTCATATGAGTAGAAATAGTTTCAATTTCATCATCTGAAAACTCTCTGTTCATCTTCTTTGACAATTTATCAATTGAAGAATGACTTGATTTCTTATAAATTTGAGTCAATTCTCTATATATTTTGAAAATGAAGCCTTTTTCAAAATCTTTAATTGTAAAAATGTTTTCCCAGTTTATTGCTTCCCTTCTAATCTTGTTTGCATTAGTTTTGTTTGTACAAAAGCTTTTTAACTTGATATAATCAAAATTTTCTGTTTTGTGATCAATAATGATCTCTGCTTTTTCTTTGGTCACAAATTCCTTCCTCCTCCACAAGTCTGAGAGGTAAACTATTCTATTTTCTTCTAATTTATTTATAATCTCATTCTTTATGCCTAAATCATGAACCCATTTTGACCTTATCTGAGTGTATGGTGTTAAGTGTGGGTCTATGCCTAGTTTCTGCCATACTAATTTCCAGCTTTCCCAGCAGTTTTTGTCAAATAGTGAATTCTTATCCCAAAAGTTGGGATCTTTGGGTTTGTCAAACACTAGATTGCTATAGTTATTGACTATTTTGTCCTGTGAACCTAACCTATTCCACTGATCAACTAGTCTATGTCTTAGCCAATACCAAATAGTTTTGGTGACCGCTGCTTTGTAATATAGTTTTAGATCAGGTACAGCTAGGCCACCTTCATTTGATTTTTTTTTTCATTAGTTCCCTTAAAAGTCTTGAACTTTTGTTCCTCCATATGAATTTTGTTGTTATTTTTTCTAGGTCATTAAAAGTTTCTTGGGAGTCTGATTAGTATAGCACTAAATAAATAGATTAGTTTAGGTAGTATTGTCATCTTTATTATATTCGCTCGGCTTATCCAGGAGCACTTAATATCTTTCCAATTGTTTAGATCTGACTTTATTTGTGTGGAAAGTGTTTTATAGTTTTGCTCATATAGTTCCTGACTTTCATTTGGAAAATAGATTCCCAAGTATTCTACACTATCAACAGTTATTTTAAATTGAATTTTTCTTTGTATCTCTTGCTGTTGGATTTTGTTGGTGATATATAAAAATGCTGAAGATTTATGTGGATTTATTTTGTATCCTGCAACTTTACTAAAGTTGTGGATTATTTCTAATAGCTTTTTAGTAGAATCTTTGAGGTTCTCTAAGTATACCATCATATCATCTGCAAATAGTGATAATTTGGTTTTCTCATTCCCTACTCTAATTCCTTTAATCTCTTTCTGAACTCTTATTGCCAAAGCTAACATTTCTAATACAATCAAATAAAATAAATTTTTAGGAAATTTTTTCAAAAGTGTCATGGGCAATCTCAATAAACCCACACAAAAATGAGTCAGGGTAACCAGTGTTCTAAGTTGGATCTGATTCAGATTCATTTGACATACTTGTAAGTCATTTAACATTTAATAAAAGGAGATTCACTTAGCTATAGCAGCAGAAAAATATTGAACAAGGTTAGACACTGAGAATTCTCTTGAATTGATTCAGCTGAACAAAGGTTCAGCTTGGATTTAATAGTCAAGTTATCTGGATCTCAGTGGGGCAGCTAGGTGGCACAGTGGATAGAGCACTAGCTCTGAAGTCAGGAGGAACCTGAGTTCAAATCTGATCTCTGACACTTAACACTTCCTAGCTGTGTGATTCTGGATCCTGGACAAGAAAAGAAATGATCTCAGCAATCCAAGTCCTTTCTCCTCTGAGTCAACCAAGTCTCCAGGATAGTTTCACTACCTTCTAAGGAAAAAGAGGGACAGAATAGAGAATTGAATTAAATATATTGCTCTTGGCACATCAGAACAATTCTATTGAGTTGAGGTCACATAATTATATTCAGTTCTAGGAGCCACAGTTTTAGAAAGAATATAGATAAAATGGAAAATATCTAGAAGACAACCAGAATGGCCAAACTTGAGCTATATACAAATCAGTTGAATGAATTAGGGATATTTAACCAGGAGGAAAAATAACTGACAGAAAAGGAATAGTGAATATGGTAAATTATTTTTAATTATTTGAAAGAATAATTGTGAATAGAATGTGAAAGAAAGAAATGATTAGACTTCTTCACTTTGGATTAAAATTAGGATTTTTAAAACGGGATTCTTCAGCACAAAAATTTCAGAGAGAAAATTATATATCTCCAGGAAAGGAAAATCTTCCTCAGAATTAGGGCTATCCAAAACTGGGATGTCTCAAGAGATAATAGACTCCTCTTTTCTAGAGATCTTGACCATTTTGGGAATATTTTGTTGAATGTTTTCACTTAGACAACTAATAAAGTAGTGGGCAAAAGGTAGACCTTGAACTATCCAGCTTGGGATACTTATTAGCTGTGTGACAGTAAGTCACTTAAATTCTGTTTCAGTTTTCCTCATCTATAAAATGAAGAGAATAATAGAATCTATCTCCTAGAACTGTTGTGAGGATCAAATGAGATACTAATTGTAAAGCACTTGGCATAGTGCCTAGAACTATATAACTATCTAAAGTTATTATTATTGTTATTCATGTTTAAATGGGATCAAATGGCCACTGAAAGCCTTTCAAATTCTATGAATCTGGTGATTCTAAAAGGCATAGAGATTTCAAAGAAAGGAAACTTGACTTGGAGTCAGATACTTAATTGTTGTAAGATAATGAGGGGGAAAAAATCACTTTGCCTCTCTATTCCTCAATTTCAACATATAAATAATGGGAATAATAGTATTGCACTATGTGATTCCCTGAGTGTTAGGGAAGCATTTAGTAAGCTAAGTGTTTGACTCTTTTCCTCCTTGCCCTTCAGACAACCTTTTGTTTTCCCTTCTTGCTCCAAAAAAAGTACATGTAAATAAATTTTTGAATGTCAGTTTCTGTGCTCAGACCTGTACTGAGGAGATGTTTTGCTGAGTACTATTCATAGTCGCTTCCTCTGGATGCTGTTGTGACTGACTTACTATTTCTGGTAAGAGCAAGGACACTGACCAAGCTTTTCCGGCCAATAAGAAATTGTCCTCCAAAGACAAGTCGGGACTCTGTTTAATTGGTATAGGAAGTGAAGATCAGGCCAAGAAGATGAAGAGAAACAAGATTGATTTTATTTCTACAATGCTATCTCCCTTTAAAAAAAAAAAAAAAAAAAAGGCATCTGAAGGATTGACTTCAGAAGGCTTCATTCATTTTTCCAAGAGGGCTTTATTCCCAGCCTTCTAAACTTTCCCTAATATTCATCAAGCTCCACAATTACAGATCCTCAGTGCTAAAAGGATCTGAACAGACATCTAATATGATTTAGACCTTCAGAAAGATTAATCACCTTCCTAAAAGAGATCATCTGACCTTTCTTAGAAGAACTCTAGTGAGAGAGATTCTACTTCTCTTCTCTCTTCCACCAAACACCAATGTGGCTTTTTTTTTTTTTTTTTTTTTTGTGCTCTTACTATTCTTAGGAAAACTTTTCTTATGTCAAGACACAATATTCCCATTTTTAGCTTCTACACATTGTTCCCAGTTTGGGTCAAGTAGATTTATAATCCCAGTATAAACAACATTTGTCCTCTTTATTCATTTTTTCTATCCTATCAATTAAAGCAAAGATTCAAAAGTGAAATAGTTTCAAGTTCAAAATCACACTATTTAAAGTTTTATTTACATAAAATATGATCATTGGTTCCAACCCAGTGTAAATATGTAGTAGGAATTTGAATTATATAAGCCCTTCAGGGGATTCAATATTCACATTTATCAGTCACAACTTACCTGTACTCAAATGGGTCTAAGATTTCATCAAATTGAATATCTCCTCCAATAAGACAGATCACAAACTATACCTGCCCATCCTATGCAACTCTTATTCATGTCTTTCCATAAGTTTGCAACAAAGGGCCCATCCAATGTGTTGGAGATTTTGTTTGCTTTCTCATGACATTACAAAAATATGAGTGAAGCACTCAGGTTTCTACCTGCCAGCCCTCTTTCTTGTTACATGACTAGTTCATTCTCTTTTGTTTATCTACATTTCCTTTATTTTATCCTTTATTTCCATTTTTCTTCAAAGTTCTTCATTTGTATGTGCTACTTGTTTACATCTCCCATCCCCTTCTCAATTCCTCTTTGAGTACTATTCATTTTTACTTGTTCAGAGGCATATTCTATGTCAGAAGACATATTCCGTGTCTCACAGCCATGTTCCAACACTAGTAAAGGATTGATATAGCACCTCACTCCATGGTTCAATTACCCCATACCTACTCACACTGGCAAGTTGGATCCTTGGAGAAGAGGCTTCCAATACTTCCAGGATTCTATAAGTAATCCTGTGGATAGCTGTCCTCTAAGACTAGTTTATGAGCTCTTATCAGAGTGGTTCCCCTTTATAACCAGCCAATATGCTCAGTTTTTTAACAAAAACATTTACTCAAACTATAATGAGCAGTACTTGCAAAATATGCTATTCTTTTAAAAACACAAGGTCACAATCTCCTACCAAAGTACACAAAGTATGAGGCAGGAGGAGTGTGGTACAGAATGGACACTCTGTTAAAGTAAGGTCCATGTGTAGGGAATACCCAAGGCCCAGTCACTCACAACTCCAAAATTTCAAGAGTTGTGAGTCTCCATTCTGAAGGGACTTCATAGACATTCACTATTTGGCATGATGTTGGTTTTGAATAAGTAATTTTATTGTTCAGCTAGACTGGCTATTCACAGGACGTAGTGACTCAGTAGGAAAGGCCAATAAACTGTCAAGCCGGTCACTTTATGACTGCAGTATCTCCTCTTGGAACTGGCTACTGGGCTCTTCTCAAGGCACAGCATCTCTACTAGATAAGTCAATCTACTAGATTTCCCAGGCTCACTTTTTATATAGTTATGGCATTCTCCATCTTCAGTCATTGGCTCAGCTAGACATTTCTACATTCCCTATATTCCCTGCATCTTTCACCCAAGTACATTAGGGTAAGGATGTGGCCAATTGTGGAGTGTTACATGTGGAAACTTATCTGTTCCCTACCAATCCCTTCATAAAGGATATTCTTAATGAATGTGTAAATTATTCTTACTAAAATATTATGTAGATTAGAAAGTAGATATGTAAGTCAATTGTTGTTGATGTTCTTTCAAATGTCTTTTGAGGATATTAGTGATGTCAGATATTTTTCCCTCAAAGGCAAGGCTGGTATTCTATATTTGAAAGCCAGAATGCTGGTGTGCTATATAGTGTTCTTTCAGGTAGGGCTATAACATTCCATTTTGTATCCTTACAGAAATCTATCCCCTTTGACTTCCCCAGAGTCTCAACTCTAAAGCAGTGTGTTACCTCCAGGCAGAAGTTAGGAAAGATTCATCCTCAGAAATCTATCCTGCATCAAAAGTCCCTCCCCTTAAAAAGGCATAATACTTTACTATAGAGTGATCAAGCCCAATCTATATAGTTCTACCATAGAGTGATCAATCCCAATTTATACAGTTTTACTTTCCCTGTTCCTTTGGGCATCTCACACTAAATAGCTAAGAACAAAATTATGTGCGGCAGAGTCAATATCATTGTCTCACTGCATTCTTCATATGCAGTTGAATCACTCAGGAACTTAAGGTGTCTTCAGGGGGAAGTGTCTATTTCCTGTTCAGGAACCTCTTTCTTTATATTTCAATATTTCTGTATTTCACCCCTTCAGACCTCTAGATTTTGGTAAAGACTTACCAGAGCAACTCTTCTCTTATTGGGCTTTATTTATGTGAGAATTTTAGGGTCATTAAGGAGTTTCACAATTTCCTGAAGACAATCAAATTTGTTCTCCTTAACCTTTTTAATTCTAGACTTAACACTCATTTGTACTCTCTCAGTTATACATAATGATGGACAAACTCTATAGGTTGTCTATCCAACTGCATGTTATAATTTGGGTAACAAACAGTTTTTTTATTCTCTTGATTTTCCCTGTTTGGATACTCATATCAAACTCTTTTGAATATTTACAAGTTTCCTCCAGAAGGCTCTGCAACATTCTAGGGTTTGAAACAACCAAGATGTCATCCACAAAAAAGGAACATGTGGAAAATCATATCTTCCATGGTAATTGGATCATTTTAACTTGCTTAACATTAACACAATGGCTATCACTTTTGTCAAGCATCCATCTTCCTGTTTTGTGCCTTGCCTGATTTTTATTGGAGAAGGTAATCTGTTGCTGTTTCTTTCAAATTATCTTAAATGATTTTTATGTGAAAATATGAAATATATTGTAGAAAGAGTATTTACGGTAATACTTTGTTCTCCTGAAATGAATTGTTTTTTCTTTATACTCAACAAACAATAGAGTAAGATCCTAAATTTTCTACATCTTTCATCTTTCTTTCAACTACACTATGGTGAAAATATGATCAATTATGTACTGTTGCTTGCAGAAGTTTATCTATTTCCTACAATCTTCTCATAAAGAATGTTCTTAATGGATGTGTAAACTATTCTTAGTAAAATATTACATAGATTGGAAAGTGTGTAGGTCAATAGTTGTCAAGGTTCTTTCAAAGGTCTTTTGGAGATATTTTTATGATTTATTTTTATGATGTCAGATATTTTTTCCTAGCTAGTGATACCACAAGGCCTAGAATTAAGATATCCTAAATTCTTATCCAAAACTCTTAGAACTAATTATATAAAACAAAACAGAAGCATCTGTCATTCTGTTGGAGTGTGAGCTTCACCAAGGACAAGAGCAAACAAAGTAGGAATTATAGTCCCAGATTGCTGCTTGAGTCTCAGATAAATTAAGCAATTGGCCCATGGTCACATACAGTTAATGTTCAAGGAAGTTGATGTATACACTAGAACTGGTAAAAATGGATAAATACAAGCTAAAGGCACAGCACTGTAAGAGTTAGGATAGCAGTAAATGTTATGAGTGTTCTGGCAAGAAAATACTTCCTAAATACAGTGGTGTTTCTTTGATTCTATCATTAGTGTTTGCTCTATTTGCATTTGTTCTCTGCTTTTAAACTATATTAAAAGATGTTTCAAGCGTAGGGATTATATTTTCTGCTTCCATTATTATCTCTTCCAGCATTCTCAAGTGTGTATAAGAGCTGGAGCCAATGGAAAAACTAAAAGAATAGGATTTCTCTCCTTTCTGATACCAAACAATATTTTTTGATGATTACTGCTCAACCATCTCTAGCCATTCTTACAAAATGAATTTAAAAGTTTTCACTTCCTTCTCTTAATTATTATTTGATAGGTTCTTACTAAGTGCTAATGAGATAGTTCTGGCCTTTACTGGGAGTTTTACTTGTGAACTCCTGGGGAGGAACAAGTTCATTGGTTGAAGTAATTTTTCCCAGAAGCCCTTGTGTTATCCCATGCCCATTCTCTGGGAGGATAAAAGAGGGTGGCACTCCAGAGACAGAGAATCTCTGCTCTAGGCCAGACTTGAGGCGGCTCTCTGGAGGAAGAAGTCTCTCCTCTAGAACAGAGAGCGATTGGCAGTCTCTGGAGACAACAGCACATTACATATTGGCATCCACAACGTGGGGCAAGGACTTTTGCTTATCCTGACAAGTACTTATTCTGAGCCCTTCAGAGGAGCTAGACCGGACCATCGCAATTATTAGTAACCCTGTGCCTCCAAGAATTAAAGCAAAATCCTATTCAGTCCTTTAGCTACTTTTAAGTCCTAAGAAGAATGCATAAAATAAAATCTCATTATATTCTATTATTCTTCTGAATATTCTAGCTCTTACTAACAAATAAAATAATGCCCTCCATACAATGCAATGGATAAGAAAAGTATGGTCTCTAAGCAATCCTTCAAAAAATGTCCTTCATTCAGGAAAACATTTCTCAACTGGCTATACTACTTTTGGACTTGTCTGACTTCTCCGCCATGCCCCAGGAAATTTATTATTGGAATATCCTTATCACTCATTGTAACGTCTCATCACTGTCCTCTACCTCTCTAATTGAGAGTGGGGCCATGAACTTTAATTCTCCATTTAAGGAGAGAGCTCAATTCATACATCTCCCCATATATTACTCAACAGCAATACCATTGATAGTTATTTGACTGATTTCTGCATCATTATTGGGTACCTTCTCCCCCCCCCATCTCGCTTTTGAGCTTCCTTGTGTATTTTGTCTTTTTTTTTTATGTATTGTATTTCTAGGGTGTGATTTCTTGGTTGGTTTTCTGGAGGTCTTGGGGCAACCTTCCTTTCAGCAGATTAATCACCACAAGAATAGCCAGGTGTTAAAGTCCAAATCCTTTATTATCTCATTCACAATCTTGTCTCCTTTCCTGGGGCCAGGCCAGCTTTCTTAAAGGCCTTCCAAAGTCTTGGTTTCAGTGGAGATGCTAAGTAGGACAGGCCAGAAACCACAAGGCTGATGAAGATGGAATGAAATTCTCTGAGTCCCCAGGGCTTGTGCTTCAGCCTCCAGCCTCCACAAAGGTGGAAGATAAAATGAACCTGTCTCTCCTTGGCTCCAAGAGCTTGAGCTCCAGCCTCCAGTGCCCTTGTCTTCTCTAGCTGAGTTTGTCCCAGCTTATATACTCTATTATGATTACAATATCGTAGGTGTGAATCTTGAAGAACTATATTAAGTACTAAGTACATGCACTAAACTAGAGAACTATTAAGCACCATGCTAAATAACCATTGTCTCATTAATTCCACTGACTTAACACCTTTTAAGAATCTTTGTACAGAGTACAAAGTACAGAGTTCTGACCCATAACACCAGGGCTTAAAACAGTGCCTGGAAAAGATAATGACGAATGTTGGAGGGGATGTGGAAAAACTGGGATATTAATACATTGTTGATAGAATTGTGAATGGATCCAACCATTCTGGAGAGCAATTTGGAACTATGCCCAAAAAGTTATCAAACTGTGCATACCCTTTGACCCAGTAGTGTTACTTACTGGGCTTATATCCCAAAGAGATCTTAGAGAAGGGAAAGGGACCTGTATGTGCAAGAATGTTTGTGGCAGCCCTTTTTGTAGTGGGTAAAAACTGGAAGTTGAATGGATGCCCATCAATTGGAGAATGGCTGAATAAATTATGCTATATGAATATTATGGAATATGATTGTTCTATAAGAAATAACCAACAGGATGATTTCAGAAAGACCTGGAGAGACTTACATGAACTGATACTGAGTGAAGTGAACAGAACCAGGACAACATTATACACTTGAACAACAATGCTATATGATGATCAATTCTGATGGATGTGGCTCTTTCCAACTATGAGATGATTGATGCCAGTTTCAATGATCTTGTGATGAAGAGAGCCATCTACACCCAGAGAGAGGATTGTGGAAACTAAGTGTATATCACAACATAACATTCTCACTCTTTTTGTTGTTGTTCATTTGCATTTTGTTATCTTACTCATTTACAAGAGCATTGTATAAATATGCCTATACATATTGGATTTAACATATATTTTAATATATTTAATATATACTGGATTGCCTGCCATCTAGGGGAAGGAGGAGAAAATCTGAAACACAAAACTGTGCAAGGGTCAGTGTTGTCAATTTATCTCTGCATATGTTTTGAAAATTTTTTTAAAAGTATAAAAAAAACCAACACCTGAAGCATGATGCTTAATAAACATTTATTGATTGTTGATTTTTGTAGAGTTTTTAATAAGGCACTAGAGAAAGGTTTAACTCTTGACGCAATAAACATATTATATAGTACATTACCACCATTGCTATGAGGGTGATTTGCCAATTTAGAGTTCTAAACTTGCCCAACTTTTTCTTCTCCTATATGTCCTTGGGATTCAATTGCAATGAATTTAGACATTCATTAGTCTGTGCATTCAGATTTTATAAGCCTGCTTCTGCCTGAGCTACAGGTCTCCCATGACTGATATATCAAAAAAGTGCTACAACTATAGCATTTTTAAAATTACTTAGCCTATTCAGATGGATAAGATGAAAATATAAGCTAGAGGATATAGTAAAGTTAAGTGTATTAGAATTGATTGAAACCAAAAAAGGAAGTTATTATTGGTCAGTATCTAATTAGAAACCTCTGAAGAAGTATTAAGATATGGTCTAGTCAAAGTTCTGTTTAACTGAATTCCAAAGATTTCTGGTGATAGGGTGATTGGGGTTCCTGAGACAAGTGGCAAACCCTCTATTCTTTCCAGGTTCTCACCAGATTTTTCAGCTGAATGAATACCAGTTATCTGATGAGGAAAGTTCACATAAGTATCTGCTTCCATGGTTTCCTATCCTAACTCTTCAGAAAACACCACTAACTGAGGAAATCCGTGTTTCCTCTCCAAGACCCTTCCTTCTCCCCCCACCTGTCAACCCCTTTTCTGCAGTAGCCAGACAGGGTCCTCCTTTCAACGACACATCTGCTTGACATCCTTTATAATCCAGAAACCCCCCTGCATCTAAATGCAATTTAATAGTCTTCATCCCTTGACATAGGCTGCTTTCAAAAATGGAAATATAAACTACACAGTCACAGGCTATTGGCAAGCTATCTCATGTCAGTCCCAGTTGTAGAAGCAGAGACACTCCTTTGGGCTGAGCATAAGTTTGCTGGAGTTCCAGGTGCACCTGGAGAATCCCAAGGCTATTCGTCATACCAGCAGAGAGATGAAGTCACTCCCAAATAGCAACAATAGTGACAGGCCTGGAAACCCAGGTGCAGACAGAGAAACAGGGCCATTTCTTCTGCATCTATAACATCAGTGGACTGTAGCCAGATCTGGTATACGCTCTGGCTGCGTCTGCCTTTTTGGTCTTCATCTGTATTATGTTGAGACCTAAGAAAAAGGACTTGGCCCTAATCCTATGAATGCAGTGTGGAAACGGCTCTCACACAAGAGTCAACCATCCCTTAATGAATGCCAGCAAAGGACTACCATGGGACTATGGGTGTGGAACATTGCATAGACTGTCAGCCACAGTTAATATGTTGTCAATTTTGCTGAACTGCTTTTTCTTTCTTTATTATTTCTTTGTTACAAGAGATGAATTATTGAGTATAGGAGTGGGAGGATTTATTCAAAAATTAAGTTGATATAAAAACAAATGTATCCCAAAAAAATAGATTTTTATTTCTATCTTTTGATTTTTTTTTTAATGTAGCCAAGATTTCTCTTTTTATCTCCCTCTCCCCTCCTAGAGGCGTATCCACTATAATAAAAAAAAAAAAAAAAAAAAAAAAACTGTGTATATGTGTGTTAAAGAACACAATAAAATGGCCTAGGTTGTATTGGTCCTTGGAAGAGTAGAGTTAGATTTGAATAAGTTTTGAGATGCAGGTAGGGAATGAATTTAGCAATAATGTAATAAAACTGGCATAGGAAACAGTATAACAGGAGCTAATCTGGTATGGCATGGCTCTGATAAAGAACTAGAACTAATCAAATTGAATTAAATTTGGAGAATTGAAAAGGGGAGAGTTGGCATAGTAGAATGCATAGACAATGAGTGGAAGAAACTATACAATAAAGTATTTGGAGAAGAAACGTGTACCCTCAGAATATTGTCTTCAAAGGCTGTATAGACACAAATAAGACAGAGAGCTTGAGAGTAGCTTTACTATATATTTGATCATGTAAGAAGTGGAACATGTTTTATATAATAAGAGTATAGCAGAATACTACAAAAACACTGAGGGATAGGAAAGAGAGTGGGTTACACTTTCATCTGTATCCAATAAAAAAGATATGAGAGGAAGGGGAGAGACAAAAAATGTACGAAGTGACAAAGAAGGGAGAGGAGAGAGACAGACAGAGAGAGAAGGGGGAGAGAGAGAAAAGGAGAGGAGGCCATAAGGAATGGTAGATTTAAAGAGTGATTACTCATAAAATGTGAAGAAGAGAATAAAAGTAAATTTTTAAAAGGTAAGAACTGTACTAGAGACTTGGGTGAGAGGCCAAAAAGAGAAGCAGTGGAATGGAAGTAGATTGTGTGAAATATGTTAGTCACTAATATGACTAATGACTCTTCTTTCAACATCCTATTGTTTGGAAAGAGTGGATCAGGAATAAAGAGATAGAAAAAATAGATATGACAAAGGAAAGTATATAATTAAAAATCAAGATAAGAGAGAGGAATAATAAAAATAGTGCACTTATATAGCCCTTTAAGGTTTTCAAAAATTTTATCTGACAGTTAGGTGGTACAGGAGATAGAGCATTGGTCTTGGAGACAGGAGGACTTAGTTCAAATCCAGCCACAGACATTTATTAGCTGTGTGACCTTGAATAAAATGCTTAATCCTGATTGCCTTCCTTTCCCCACCCAATATTTACAAATGTTATCTCATTCGAGGGTCACCACACTCCTGGGTGGTAGCTGCCATGATTATCTCCATTTTTACATTGAGTAAACTGAAGCAAACAAAGGTGACTTGTCCCAAGTCACACAGCTAGTAAGTGCCTGAGACTGAATTTGAACTCATGTTTTTCTGACTGCAGTTCCAGAGGGAAATCTACTGGAAAAGACAGGAGGTGACGGTATCAAGAGTATATGTGGAGAAGTTGGCTACCTTTTTATCAGAAATTGAATGGGAAAAAAAGGAAAAGGGGGGGAAGGGGGCAAGAGGAAAGAAGAAGGGAATATAATAATCTCTCAGTTCTTGGAATCATATATTTAGATTTGGAAGAGATTTTAAATATCATTTCTTCTAACCCTGCACTTTACAGATAAAGAAACAGAAACTCAGAGAAATTGCTATGATAAATTAATCAAGTAAAATTTTTTTATAATTATGATTTTCTTTCCTGCTCCTCTATTATGTTCTTCTGTTATAGTTAACCAATGAAATGCTAGTCTGTAAGAATGTTGATAGTTAGAAAAAATATTATTTTGTTAAAATCTTTAATGTAATTGTTAGAATTCTCATATTTACTTATATACATAATGGGGTTTCATTATATTTACAAGCAATAGAAATTATGTATTTTCTTAATCTAGCTTTGAAATTACATATTTTAATCCCACTTTTAATTTACCACTTTAAAAGCAATTTTCATGTTTAAAAATAAAAGCAGAGCAAATAAAATTAATTTTTATTTTTTCATTTTAAAATACAAAAGAAACATTAGGGATAAAATGTAATAAGCAGGTTTTCCATTGTAAAATGTTGTAATAATATTTAACATTTTTTCAACCTAGCATAGTTTCTTTTTGGTTTTTTTTCAGGATTATAAACAATGTGGAAAAGCCCCTCCAGTCTTAGTGCCTCAGCAGCCCATACGACCTTAATCCACCATTACTTTAGAGTTTTGTACTTGCTCTTGAATATGGGTGTGTCTGATTTTGCTCCAAATTGAATAATGAAATTGTTGTGAAGACGTGACTCATGTGAAGCTGGGAAATGATCCCATTTCCCCATCTTTAGCTGAGCTCCTCGACTCTCTGCAATCTACTCCAAGATTAAGATGAGTAGTCAGTCAGTACTCATTCTAACCTAACCTTCAAAAGGAGTAGAAGCAAAGAATTTTGATTCCAAAGTATTTACCTGATGCAGAGAAAGTAGGAGTGTTTAAAGGGAGCCAAATATGAACAAAGAAAATGGCTAAGCAAGATAGTGAAATGACTACCCAATTCAAAAATCAGATTTGTATAGACAATTGAAAACTGTGTTTTTCAGCCAATTTAGTTCCATGATGTCATAAGGGAATTGTCTCCAAAGAGGCATTTTGCAACCTGTCCATACCTTCTCTTCTTACATACTTCATCCTTGTCCTTCCATAAATCCTCAAAAGAAAATCTACTCTAATATGCTGGAGCTCCTCCTCTAGGCCTATTAGCACACAATTTCATTGGTGTAGAAATACTGGAAAAGGAAAATTCTACCAACATAGATTAGCACTTTCTCTACTAAATCTAGTCTTAGAGGCTTCTAAGAGCAGTAGTGTTAAACTTAAGTAGAAACCAGTCAAATAAACTGGACTTAAGGACACCTAAGAACCACATATTGATTTCAAAAATCACATCTTAACATTATCTATATTCTATTGTATTCTTATTTATTTTATTTTAAAATTTTAATCTAGTTGGGATACCCATAGAAGATGATACTTCTAACCTAGAGTATGAAAAGTTAAATGACTTACTCCAAATCACTGTGCCAGAAACAAGACTTGAACCCAGATCTTCCTTTCAATTTAAAGCCAGCTCTCTCTGTCTACCACACCACTATGCAAAGCCACATTATCTCCCTAGTTATACTTAATAAATACCATAGTAGCATTCAAGCTTTCCTGTTTCCAAAATTCTTCCTGAGGAGATGGTTCTGCTGCCCCTTCCCCAGTCAGACTGGCAGATTCCTCTCTATAGAGTTTTTCCTCCTTCCTAAATAACGCAAGTCCATGCTATTCTTTCCCCACAATTTTTTCTGTAGCATCTGTAAATGAATTTTTTTAACTTCTCACTATGTAATGACTCTCCTCCTTTTCTCATTATATGTAGTGTCTTGGTTTCACACATTTAGTACTAGAAAAAGCATTAAACTAGATAACTTCATTTTACCAGAGAAGAAAGCATGAAAACTTAAGTAATTTAAGTGATTTAAGCACAAGAATTTAAATGATTTAAGCACAAAAATTTACATGATTTTCTTAAGATCTCACAGGAACTAACTGGAAACCTAAGTCTTAGAACCCAGATTGTCTGACTCCAACTCTAAAGTTCTTTTCCGCTTTTAAACTCCACTTTTTACATGCAAACCATTATTTAGATGATATTCCCATATAAGCTGCTTCCAGCTTCTACCTTTCTATTGGACTCTGAATCTCCCATGAAACAGTGCCATAGGGGAAAAAAATAAATTCTTTTTTACTACTAATGTATGAGTATAAAATAATACAATCATATATTATTGATTCTTTCTGGGCTATGCTAGGGAAGAAATCGTTTGAATGTTCTAATAGTAAATAATCAGTAACTACCCTGTTTCAAAGATAGCTTTGTGCTCAGTTACAGTTATTTTATTAATTAGACATGGAGACATGAAGACTTCTTTTTGGCTTCTCCACAGCTGTCATACATCTGTGGAGAAAGCCAAGCAGAATTTCCCAGTGATTGAGTATGGGTACACCTGTAAATGGGATGATACCATTTTCATGGGATTTGTCACCCAAAAAAGAAGCATCCTGCCTCATGAGAACATTTGCCTTCCGAGGATCATCAATTTTCTCACTTCCTTCCATAAACTTCATCTATTCTTTTGTTTTTTGACAAGGAAATGAATTATCTCACCATGGTTGATTGCCCTGGAACAATTAAAGCCAACTGGCATATTTATTGGTTAGCTCTCATTACAATTACACCTGCCATGCAAGAGACAGAGGTCAGATTGCAACTGAGGGGAATGACAGCTCCCATCCTATCCAAGTCCTCCTTCCACACAATTATGGCATGCTAAGTAAAAAAGGAAAGGAAGTTCAAAATTCTTACATCTAAATGATTGTGCAAAGAACTAATTGATGCATTAGTTCTTCTAAACCAGAAATCTAACCTCTTTTCAATTTATCTAAACTTATCTAATTTAAATGTATTAAATTTATCTAATTTATCAATTTATCTATTTATATATTAGATATCTAGATATTTATATAATATAATAGATATCTATTTATATATTAGATAAATTTATCAATTTATCTAAACTATAAAATCATATAAAGGCCTCCAAAGAGCCAGCTACCAGAAATGCATGCAGGGATTGGGAAATAAGATTGTAATCATTACCTTATCACTGAATGAGAGGTCCTTTGTTCTTCCCCACCACCATCACCAAAAATCCTCATGATTCCTGTAGTATCCTCATACATAAGGGGTTAAGGTCAAGGGAGTCTTCTTGATGTTACATAGTTTGGCCATAATTTCAATTTATAAGCTCATAAAGATAGTTTAACTCCAGCCAATATAATCTAATTCCTTTCTTTGAATTTCCCGAGTCATACAAACAAAAAATAATGTTGGTTATATCACTGGGTGCTCCCCTCCACATTAAAAATAACCCTAGCAAAATTTTAAATCTCCACATTTTCTATAGTCACTGGCCTTTAGATTTGTAGTCCTGAAAGACTTCCTCACTACCAAAAAGGGAAATTTCAATGGTAACATTTTGTTATTTCAGTTCAACCCTTGGTTAACTGCCTATTTTTAACCCAAACATGCTAAGCACTGTATAAAATATGAAGCATAAGATGTGACAGTTTCCTTCAAAGAGGAGGACAAAAAAATGCACATACAAAACAATTAAAGCAACATAAGGCATTCTATGATTGTGCCAAACTGAGTGATATTGATAGTAAATTCAATAGGAATTCACAAATTGAGCAGATGCCCATCAGCTGGGGAATAGTTGAATGTAATGAATGTCTATGAATGTAATAGGATATTGTTGTTCTATAAGAAATGATGAGGCAGAGCCAAGATGGCAGAGAGTAGAGAGGTATTTGATCTCTCTTCCTTTCTTCCCTCAGAATTAACATCAGATCAAAGTTCTGAACCAGTATTGAAATGACAGAACCCATGATTATTTGGAGTATAACAAATTTCCAGCAAAGGATATTTTGGAGGGACTCCCCACAGGGCAGTGTAAAATGCCTGTATGTCATTATGGAAAGGAAACTGGGGACAATCTTCCCTTTGTCCTAAGAAAAGTCATCAATCTTTTTAAATGAGAAAAAAAAAAAGACCTCTGATCATAGATAGCTATAATAGAGAAAGGAAAGAACAAATGTCTCCAGATGAAGCCCCAAAGGATGATATGAGTTGGTCTCCAAATCAAAAGATTATCTTGGAAGAATTCAAAAAGGATCTTAAAAGAGAGTTAGGGGGAAAAAATGGGGAAAGAAAATGAAAACTTTGGAAAAGGAAACATAGAAATGTCTGAAGAAAACTTTAAAAATGCAATTGGTAAAATGCGGGGGGTGGGGAACACACTGAAAAAAACCACTCCTCAAAAAATGCATTTGGCAAAATGGAAAAAGAAAACAACTCCTTGGAAAATGGAAAAGAGAATAACTCCCTAGAAAACAGAATTGGTGAAATGGGAAAAAAATCCAAAGAACAAAGTTCAATTGGCCAAATTCTAAAGGAGATAAAAATGTGAAGTGAAGAAAGTAATTCATTAAAAATTAGAATTGAACAAATGGATGTGAATGACTCAATGAGACATCAACAATCAATCAAACAAAACCCAAAAAAAAATGGGAAAAAAATTAAAGAAAATGTAACCTCATCAGAAAAACAACTGACCTGGAAAATAGATGCAAGTGGGACAATCTAAGAATTATTGGACTACCTGAAAACCATGATGAAAAAAATAGCCTAGACAACATCTTTCAAGAAATCATCAAGGAAAAGTGCCCTGATGTCCTAGAAATGATGAGCAGGCTAATTCCAGAAAAGCCTGGAAAGGCTTATATGAACTGATGCTGAGTAAAGTGATGAAAACCAAGAAAACATTGGACACAGCAACAAGAAGATTATGTGATGATCAACTGTGATGGACTTGACTTTTCTCAACAATGCAGTGATTCATGACAATTCTTGAGACAGAAAATACCATATATATCCAGAGAGAAAACTATTGAGACTGAATGTAGATCAAAGCATAATATTTTCATCTTTTTTGTTTGTTTCTCATGGTTTTTTTTCCCCTTTTGGTCTGATTTTTCTTGCACAATATGGCAAATATAAAAGTATGTTTAAAATAATTGCACATATTTAACCAAAAAAATAGTTCACAAAAGGAACAGACTACTATGAAGTATGGGGCTCAGTGAAAGCTTTGTGAAGGAGGTGAAGCTTTAGACATGGGAGAATAGATTGGATTGGGATCACCTCAAAGAGATGGATGAACAGATATAGGCTTTAAAAGTAAGAAAGTTCTCCATCATTTAAAGGGGTCAAGCAGAAGCTGGATTAAGGATGTAAGAGAGAGAATTCCTGTAAACTCCCATCAAAGGTATCCAGAAATTCTTAAGATCTCAAGAAGGTGAGAAATAACTCTATTGGACTTGGCAGGGGCAAATTTAAAAATCTTTAATTATACAACTGCAGAGGCAAGTACCCTGTAGAATAGGAACACTTCTTTTTTTTATATTCAAAACACAAGTCCCTCCCTTGATATCCCATTGGCTGAGTCAGGAGTGTATAATCCCTCTAGATGAGTGTGAATCTTTGCCCCTAATTATAATATTACTCCTCCCTTGGTGTTCACCTTATTTGGAGGTAAATCCCTGATACTTTTTTGGCTGAGTACTATAAAGCTTTCAACCTATTTCGAAAGCCTAACTTTCAGTCTCCTCCTCTGATCACATCACCACACCTTCTTTCCAAATTCCCATCTCAATTATATTTTTTAATATGTCTCTTATTCTAAATCCCCACTTCTGACTGCATTTTCCTTTCATTGCTTTTGTTTCCTTGTTCTGTATCTTAGTTTTCAACTTTATTTTTCTAATTTAAGTTTCATTTCTGTTTTTCTTGAATTTAATTTTTGTAATGAAATTTTGTAGTGGAAACTAACCCCCCATCCAATTCTCACAAAGGGTCCAGATAAGTTTCGCTAGGAGTCAAGCAGCAGGAAAAATGGGAAAGCTTGCCACAGGTGACAATGAGATAGAATAAAACCTAGAAGATTTCAATAGGGAGCTAACTAAGCCCATAGATATCAGCACATTGATGCTGAAACAATGATTTCTCTCCTGGTTCCACTAATCTCCTGAGCAACATGGAAGTAAATAACCTGGAGTAAATAACCATCTTAAATTGACGCTGTCTAAAACTGAACTCATTATCTTTCTCCCTTGCACTCCCTCCTCATTTCCAAATGTCCCTAGTTCTCATGAAGACACTATTATCATTCTAGTGTCTTAGGTTCATAATTTTAACATTATCTTTCACTTTTCCTTGACATGCATATCCTATAAATTGTCAAATATTGCCATTATATCTTCACAACATCTGATTCCTTTTCTCTCTTACACAGCTATCACCTTAGTCCAGGTTCTCATCATCTCTTTCCTAAATTAATACAACACCCCTAATTGTTTTATCAGCCTCATATTTCTCCCCACTACAGACTATCATATACACTGTTGCCAGACATCTTCCTTATATGTAGATTTGACCATGTAACATCCCTACCAACCTATTCTAATGATTTCCTATTGTCTCTAGGATGATGATGGCGATTCTTAACCTGTGTCTATGAATTTTGGATTTTTTTTTTCCTTTTTTCTGAGGCTGGGGTTAAGTGACTTGCCCAGGGTCACATAACTAGGAAGTGTTAAGTGTCTGAGACCAGATTTGAACTCGAGTCCTCCTGAATTCAAGGCTGGTGCTCTATCCACTGCACAATTTTGGATTTTTTAAATATATTTAGATAAGCATTTTAATAACATCAATATCCTTTGTAAATACTTGCACATTTAAAAGCATTCTGAGAAAGGGTTCCATAGATTTCATCACACTGACACACACAAAGATTAAGAAACTCTGCATATAGGGTAAATGTTTCTGTTTAGTTTTTTAAACCATACACAATCTGACTACAACCTACCTCACTGAACATTACTTCTCCTCCCACATTGTAATCCAAGCCAATTTGGCTTTCTCTTTGTTCCATACTCACAACACACCATTTCTCATCTCTATGTCTTCCAACTAGCCATTCCTTACCTCTAAATGGTACGGCTATTTCCCATGCTTCCTAACTTCCACCTCATAAAGTCCTTTTTGCCTTTAAATTGCAGTTCAGACACAGTCTTTCCTGATGCTTTCAATTTGCTAGTACCCTCTCTCATAAACTCCTTTAACATCTTTTCATGTTTGTAAATGTTTACTTTATATTTGCACTATGTATATATAACTAAAGTTTCTATGACTTAATCAACAAAATCTATCTCCCTCCTACCTTTCTCTTTCCCTTGAAAAAGAAAGAAAAAAATCCTTGTTACAAACATGTATAGTCAAATAAAACAAATTCCTACATTAGTCATGTCCAAAAAAATTTCAATATGCATTCTGAATCTATCACCTCTCTGTCAGGAGATGGGTAACATGTTTCATTATGAGTCATCTGGAATGGTGGTTGATCATTGCATCGATTAGAAATCCTAACTCTTTCACACTTTTTTATCTTTATAATATTGTTATGATTGCATAAATGTTCTCTTAGTTCTGTTCACTTCACTTTGCATCAATTCCTACAAATTTTACAGGTTTCTTTTAAATCATCCCTTTTGCCATGTCTTCAGTTCAGTAATATTCCATCACATTTATAAATGTTCAGCCATTCTCCAATTGATGAATACTCTTTTAGTTTCAAAATTTTATTACCACAAAAAGAGCTGCCCTAAATATTTTGCATATATGGGTCATTTTCCTCTTAATTTGATCTTTTTCAGATACAGACAATAATGTGCTAGTTAACCTGTCACTTCCAGACCTCAAAAAAAGTATGCATGACATAATTTTAAGTTTAACCTGCATCATTAACATCTCTCCATAAAATTTTTAACATATAATAAATTAATCTCTGTTTTGTAGTGTTTGCTGATTTCCAGGTATAAATTAATATTCATACTGAAAATGTAATAATTGGTTCTTGTAAGCCAGTGAGTACAGATCTGGTAGTTATACTACTGGGTCAAAGGATATGCACCAATTAATTTTGAGAGCACATTTCCAAATTTATTTCATATATGTTTATATGTACTTGTCTCTCCCATTAGAATGTTAACTCCCAGGAGATAGTGATTGCTACTTTCTTTGGATCTGAATCACCTAGCAAAAGTCTTGGTACATAGTAGGCACTTGATAAAAATTTGTTGATTGATTGATCATCCATGGAGTTGCCCTGATTGAAATCAGTACCTCTGAATGCTCTCAGATAGCTCTGTTGAGTAGTAGAGTCAGGGAGCATAGCCTGAGCATCTACCTCAAGGTAGAGTTTAGAAGAATAAACAGAATGGCAGAAATTAGGCACGGACCCACATTTAACATCACATACTAAGATAAGATAAAGATTTAGGCATAAAGAATGAGATCATAAATAAATTAGAGGAACATAGGATAGTTTACCTCTCAGACTTGTGGAGGAGGAAGGAATTTGTGTCCAAATGAGAACTAGAGATCATTATTGATCACAAAATAGAAAACTTTGATTATATCAAATTAAAAAGTTTTTGCACAAACAAAACTAATGCAAACAAGATTAGAAGGGAAGTAACAAATTGGGAAAACATTTTTACAGTTAAAGGTTCTGATAAAGGCCTCATCTCCAAAATATACAGAGAATTGACTTTAATTTATAAGAAATCAAGCCATTCTCCAATTGAAAAATGGTCAAAGGATATGAACAGACAATTTTCAGATGATGAAATTAAAACTATTTCCACTCATATGAAAGAGTATTCCAAATCACTATTGATCAGAGAAATGCAAATTAAGACAACTCTGAGATAACCTGTCAGATTGGCTAAGATAACAGGAACAAATAACGATGAATGTTGGAGGGGCTGTGGGAAAACTGGGACACTGATGCATTGTTGGTGGAGTTGTGAAAGAATCCAACCATTCTGGAGAGCAATTTGTTATTATGCCCAAAAAGTTATCAAAATATGCATACCCTTTGACCCAGCTGTACTACTACTAGGCTTTTATCCCAAGGAAATACTAAAGAAGGGAAAGGGACCTGTATGTGCCAGAATGTCTGTGGCAGCCCTTTTTGTAGTGGCTAGAAACTGGAAAATGAATGGATGTCCATCAATTGGAGAATGGTTGGGTAAATTATGGTATATGAATGTTATGGAATATTATTGTTCTGTAAGAAATGACCAATAGGATGAACACAGAGAGGCTTGGAGAGACTTACATCAACTGATGCTGAGTGAAAAGAGCAGAACTAGGAGATCATTATACACTTCAACAACAATACTATATGAGGATGTATTCTGATGGAAGTGGATATCTTCAACACAGAGAAGAGCTAATCCAATTCCAATTGATCAATGATGGACAGAATCAGCTACACCCAGAAAAGGAACACTGGGACATGAGTGTGAACTGTGAGCATTTTGTTTTTGTTTTTGTTTTTCTTCCCAGATTATTTTTACCTTCCGAATACAATTCTTCCTTTGCAATAACAACACCAACAAAATTCGGTTCTGCACATATATATATTGTACCAAGCATATACTATAAGATATTTAATATGTATGGGAATGCCTGCCATCTAGGGGAGGGGGTAGAGGGAAGGAGGGGAAAAATTCAGAACAGAAGGGAGTACAAGGGATAATGTTTAAAAAAAAAAATACCTATGCATATGTACTGTCAAAAAATGTTATAATTATAAAATTAATTTTTAAAAAAAGAAGAAGAAACAGAGTTGGACCCATTTTAGTTTTGATCTCTATTTATGTGACTACAATTTCACTAAGTTTATCCAATATGTCAATACAGAAGTTGGACTTTTCTTTGATCGTGAGATTTCCTGGCAATACCAAGGCCCTACAATTATGAAGTTCACTCCTTTTCTTTTCTTGGGAAAGTTTTATATGCCTACTCAAGGTCATCTGGCATCAGTCCCTGGCTCAGGACAGGATTGTTTTGTTATCTATGTGTTATGGGCCAGAATTCTGTACTTAAAACAAGGATTCTTACAAGGTGTTAAATCAGTGGAATTGATAGACAATGGTTATCTAGTTTAGTATGGTGATTAATAGTTCTCTAGTTCAGTACATGTACTTACTATTTAATATAGTTCCACAAGATTCACAGCTATGATAATGCAATTATAATAGAATATATAACAGCCAGCAGGGATTCAGAGACAGATTCACTCCATCTCACACCACCATGGTGGCTGATTTCCTGCACTTCCCCCACTGATCCCACTGAGATCAAGGCCCCTCTGAAGGGCTTCAAGAAAGCTAACAGGGCCCCCAGGCAAAGAGACAATAAAGAATTTGGACTTTGGACTTTAACACCTAACTATTCTCATGGTGAATACTCAACTAAAATGAAGGCTACTCCCAAGACTTCCAGAAAACCAACCAAAAAGAACACTATATCTATGTTTGCCATAGGGCAGACTACTATTGTCAGGTTCCTTTAGTCATCTTGTTCCTATAGAAAGTCAATGGTCCTCAATAAATGGCCTTTTTGGAACTTCTAGGGCAATAAAAAATAAATAAATAAATAAATAAGAACTTCTTCCTTCATACCTTTATCTGCTGGGTGAAGAATTGCCAACCTACATTGTGATGAAAGATAAATACCTTATTTGAACACAGCACCAAAAGTCTATGGTCACAGCTCCCTGCAGATTTATAGGAAACATACGATTTTTACTAACTAGCAATCCTACATGAATAGAATCAGTTCACACATCATAGATCACCAGGTGATAAACTTTTCCTGGAGTAGGTCCTGAGATAGCAAGAATCCTAGAAACAAACAGAGAGCCTGCTGAGAGGACAAATATAATTCAACAAGACTAGCAACTGAGAAAACAAGCTATTTTCTACCACCACCCCAAACTCTCTCAAACCGATCCCCTCAAAAAAAGTTATAAAACAATTAAATCCAAGAGAGTTTGAATGCTTGCAAGTAAATTTGTGATTTTGATTCCCCAAGTGGGCTATAACTGCAGCAGCTTCAAAGTGAGAATCCTAACACCTGTTGCCAGGAGAACCATGAATCTGCTCAGCTATGAGAGCCATTGTGTCCAAAATACATATTCCAAGTAATTTGGTTGGAAAGGGATCAAGCATGTAAGTGACGGGATTTAAATTTGAAATGATCACAATTACTCTGAGTGCCTGTTTGGTTTACTGCCTCTGTCTAAGGGGAGGAGACTATACTATACTATAAGCAACAGCAGGAAAGGAAGTAATTGGAGATCCAACCATACTGATGAGAAAAACAGTTCTAATACCATCTATTTCACTCCAAGCAAAAACTTTTTTTTTTAACAAAATCATTACATTTCTCAGCAAAGCACTCCATAAAAGGGTAATCCATATGCTAGTAGGGGAGAGGTCCTTGCTATGGGGAACAGCTGTCCAGGATTACACTTGCCATTTTCAATGAAACCAGATGAAAAGGAAGTATTTTAGTTAACTAGGGGCCTTTCCACGTGCATTGCAATCCAGGAATCCACCAAGACTCCAGACTCCAAGGCAAAAATTAAATTTGGTAGACCAGATGTTTGCATTGTTGTAAAATACAGTGCAATATGTAGTTTCATATTTTGCTTTTCTCCATAATACAGTGGTTACCTAAAACATCTTTAGGTTATGATATAATTGGAAAAAACCACCTCTGGCTCTAGCTGGAGTCTGAGCACCTACATTCTCACCTCTGACACTTCCCTACCTATTAGGAGGCTTGATTACATATACTAGGACATCCCCTCTAGCTCCTATAATTTCCAAAAGATTTATTCCTCCATCTGGTTCAACAAAAATACTGACCATTTGGGTTGTCTTATTCCTCATTCACAAGCAACAAAGACCCATCATCATAGAAAAGTAATCTCTAGAGAACCATATGTCTTGTCTTCCAACCCATTTCTTCACCATGGAATTCACAAATGACCAGCTTTGTAACTGTAACAACAAATATATCTTACAGGCAGAATCTCAACATAAAATATGGAACAATCCCCCCAACACATACAATTTCTCTGGGTTTGGACCAATTTTCTCTCAAATGAGCAGATATTCCCAGAGTTCCAAGAGATAGACCACCAGGCCATTATTACATTCAAACTCTCACAAGATCCTAGAGGTAGCCCTATTGATAAGAATTTTTATTGCTTTTTTTAGGGCCAACATTTTAGATGTTTTAAAAATTTCCCCAACAGGGAAATGTAGGTCAGCATCCCAACTAATCTTATAAACTTAGATTAAGAAGGTAAAATGCCTCCTACAGAATGTAACGTTTATAAAGGGAAGATCTATTTTACTTTTGCCTTTGGATTTTAAGCATACCTGACACACAGTTGCCCGTTTTATCAAAGCTTATTGACTGGTTGATGGTGTCTACCTACTTGGTATTATTAGAATTCTTTGAGTTAAGGTTTTTAAGACTACTGTTGAAATGCAAATAAATATCTCAGAGGCTAAACACATTAAGCTATTAGTTATCCAATAAAATTTTAATCTGAGCCTACATAGAGTAAAACTACTTAAACTGTGGATTGCAACCCCATATGGGATTGTATAACTGAATGCGCACTGTGAGAATTGGATGAGGGTTTAGTTTCCAGAGTTACCTCTGTAGTACTCAGCCAATGAAGATAAAGGGGAGAGACTTATGTTGGGAGAAAAGGGAGTTGGATATAAAAACTCATGCTTTGGTGATTTTAAAGTGTGCCTGCTTCCACCCAATCTTGCAAGATGTAAATAAAAATCTTTTCCTGGCTTCATCAGCAAATCTGAAGAATTCTTGGTAAGACACTTGTCTCTTATATGAGGGTTCTGAAATAATGGTTTATCATTAGTAAATGTTTGATTTGTACATCTATTTTATATACCTATATACCCAGAGTCTCATAAAAATTTCTTGGGTGAAAAGGGACCTTTAGTGGAAAAAGTTTAAGAAAACTTGTGGTGCATATTGACTATGTAACCTGACATAGGCTTCATAGTAGCTAAAACAATTCTATAAATAATCAATTACAAAGTCATCTACAATTGATAAAAGGCATTTTCTTTAACAGGAGTACCCTATGCCAGTGAAAGCAAAGCTTTAGTTATAAAAACTTATTTTAATCTGACATAACACTAGTAGCTAGCATTTTTATAATGCCTAAAAATTCACAAAATGTTACACAAATATTGTCTCATTTCATTCTCATAACAATCCTAGAAGGTAGGTATTATTTTCATCCACATTTTAAAGATGAGGTTAGTAAGACAAAGGTTAAGTGATTTTCCTAGTGTCATATAACTAGCAGTAGTGGTAGGATTTGAATCCAAGTTTTCCTAGCTCCACCTTGCTTCACCTAGTTCCATCTCTATAAAAATCTGAATTTCTGCTAGCTAGATAGTCATTCAGTTAAACCTCTTGAAAATGAACCACAAAAAAATAAATAAATAAATAAATAAAAAGAATAAATTATGATTGGAGGGGAAAGGGAGGGAAGGAAAGGACCAAGAATGGGACATTGTATAGGAAGGTGAATTTGTAAGAGGTACTCCTAGTCAGGGCTCCTAGAGGAGCAGATTAAGATGAGACAGAAAGGAGATACTGAACCAAAGAAAGAGCTTTCCAAAAGGGGTATTAAGGGGAACCATATTGCTCTACAACAATGGCAACAGAAGAAATACCTGGGCTTAGCCACTATGTACAAAAAGATGCCTTTTCAAACTTCTTCAATCTAGAGAGAGAGAGAGAGAGAGAGAGAGAGAGAGACAGAGACAGAGACAGAGACAGAGACAGAGACAGAGACAGAGAGACAGAGACAGAGAGAGAGATTGAGAAAGAGAGAAAAGAGAAGAAAAGAAAAGAAAAGAGAAGAAAAGAAAAGAAAAGAGAAGAAAAGAAAAGAAAAGAAAAGAAAAGAAAAGAAAAGAAAAGAAAAGAAAAGAAAAAGAAAAGAAAAGAAAAGAAAAGAAAAGAAAAAGAAAAGAAAAGAAAAGGAAAAAAAAAAAAAAACTAGGATAGGGAAACAGGGAACAAGAGATGAGACAGGAAAGAAAGTAATTTGCTCCATAGACTCACAACAGCACAACAGCCTGGAAGAAATATTCTCTTAGGTCTAGCTTGGGGAAAGGGTGTGGCTGGGAAGAAGGGTTCAGTGAAGGGCTGAAACATCAATTTTCTTCTTTTTTCTCATCCCCTTTATATCCCACCCATTTGAAAGCAGTGGTCCAAGGAATTCTTCCAACCAACCTCATCCATCACTATTCCTATGTGACCTGAGTCAAACTGAGACCTATTGAAGACTTTAGCTTAAAAAGGGTAGGTCTCCCACTGCATCCAAGGCCATTTCCAGTCATCCTGAGCTATATCTGGTCATTGGACCCACATGGCTCTGGAGTATAAAGTAAGGCAGGTGACTTTGCCCAGCCCTCTCTCACTTAAATCATGGCATCACATCCCTGAAGTCATGGTTCTCTTTGAAAACAAAGGACTAACAATAATTCTCATTCTCAAATTTCCCATAAGGCAAAATTCAGGTATTTTCTAAAATTCATTACTGGCCATAAAATCCTCTGAAAAATAGTTAGAATCATCACAGTATCAATTAAGCCTGCATTCAAGTCACACTGTGCTAACCAGCTAGTAGATAATTTCCTGCCTTCTAACAATAAACTATTGGATATCAATCACCACTTTACTCAGTATCAGCTTCCTGCAGAAGGGGGAGAGTAAATATTGGAACCACAAGAATGAAAGAATTCTGTAGACTCCCAACCAGGAAAATAGTTTGTTTTTTTGTTTGTTTGTTTGTTTGTTTGTTTTTAAGGATATTTGCTTAGGTCTTTGCTTGGGTCTTTTTTGGGTGGATTTGATTTTGGGGGTTTTTTTGTTTGGTTGGTTGTTTGGTTGGTGGGGTTCTTTTGGTTCCAAATCTGTGATTTAATTGTAAGAAATTCCCAGTTGGGAAATTAATATAGATTAGCACGACCCCCACCCTCATCCTCATTTGTTGCTTGTAGTTCTAAGAAGTCAGAGATAAACAGAAAGTTCCCAAATAAACCAAATTATTTGTAGCAGCATTTTTAATAGTAGCAGAGCACTTGGGTAAGTAGATTCCTATCAAATGAGGAATTTCTGAACATATTGTGGGACATGAATGTATGAAATATTATTGTACCATAAGAAACAATTGAAATTAAAAATACTCAGAAATAAACTTTTTATGAGCTGATCCAAAATGAAGTAAGCAGAATCAGAAAAATAATATACAAAATTACTACAATGCTATCAATGGAAAAAAAAAAAACTGAATCAAAAAGAACCTGAGAATTATATAATTAAAATGACTGAGTTGGCCCTAAAGAAGGGGCCTTGCAGACATGAGAAACAATAATTGCAGAATGCTTGGTTAAAGGGACCTCAAAGGCTACCTGTCTAATCTTTTCAGTTTACAGGTGAAAAAACTATGGTGTAGAGAAGTAAAATAACTTGTCCATGGTCACACAAGTAGTTAATTCAAAGGTAGGATTCAAACCTAAGGTCTCAGATTCAAAACCAGTGTTCAGTCCACTGAACTTTTCCCACTAATTTTGTTTTTTTATTCTTTGTTTTGAGAGATAGCTCTCTGGGTCTTAGAGGGGAAGAAGAAAATAGAAATGAAAATAACATAAAAGCAAGAGGTATTAATGAACTTATAACATAACAAATCAATCAATAAAACTTGGAGGAGGCAGTTGAGTAGCACAGTAGACAAGAGTACTGGCCATAAAGTCAGGAGCATTTACTTGAGTTCAAATCCTGTCTCAGATACTTACTCGTTGTGTGTTCCTGGACAAGCCATTTAACCCTAATTGCTTCCCAAAAAATGTTTGGTTTTTTTTTTTTTGTTTTGTTTTGTTTTGTTTTAATGGGGCACTAAAATATTAAATGAATTGCCCAAAGTCATAAAACTAGGATATATGAGAGAATTTGAATCCTAACCCCAAGACTATTCTTTATCCATTAGGCCACACTAAGAAATAGAATTGATATCTAATTTTTTTTGGTCCTTTTTAGCTATAAGTATAAAGAGTAGATGTGGAAACTTTTGCCTTAGGAATCTTGAATTTAGAATATAAGGCCAGATGTTGCAAATGGCCCAGCATGGAAATCCTAAAAAGCTAGAGTTCTGGGACACAAGCCCAATGCTAGATTAGCCTTCGAACTTAGTGGGATGAATGCTAAAAAGAAATTTAGTTAAACTGTGAATCTAATTGCATCTTCCCTCTGCAGAAATCAAGAGATGCTTGGGGGATTATGTTTCTTGGTTGGGGTGGAGGATGCCTTCAGGCATTGAGGGCCAGGGTTATACCTGTTATGGCTTCATGATGTATGTTGAAGGAGAGCAATTCCCAGATGGATTAGCAGCTTGAGTAAATCAAGGAAGACTTCCTGAAGATGTAGAAAAATCTGTAAAACCTAAGCAATTTCTCCATGCTGAAGCATTTTGTGCTCCCTCCAAGTGTTTCTTACTAAGCTCAGAAATCCCTTCTATGTCCCTGAGACAGAGTGGGGGAATATTTACATACATATATTCCCATCCAACCCACCAAACTATCCTTATCATGCTGAGTTGGCTAGGGAATCTTAGCTACAAGCAGGTTAGTCCAACCTCTCCAACTATTACTCAAGGCCCTGGACTCAGTCAAACCCCAAGCATATTCCTACATAGCAATCTTCCCTTTAATTCTTCAACTCCAGTGTTTCTAGGGGAAATTAAATCCCTCTGTTGCAAAATTGTTTCTGTTCTACTCCTTCCAAATAGATCTGTGCTAGAGCCAGCCAGAGTGTAGGTAGTTTGAAGCCTTCAAACATCTATTTCTAAGAAAAGAAGGACAATTATCCCAGTTTGAACACAAATAAGCGAACTTAAATTTCCCTCCCAAATTAAAGTGTATTCTTTATGAAGAAAAAAAAAACACTTAGCTGGGAGCTAGTATCTCTGCATTGTAGTTCTGATTCTCATTAGCCTTTTATGTATTTTTTAATAAATCACTTTGACCTCTCAGGGTCTCAGTTTCCATATCTATAAAATAAATATGTTGAATTATATGATTATAGCTGTAATAGTAATTCTATAATCCTAGTTCTATTGCTCCCTTCCTATTCAAATTTCCGAGGTCCCTTTCAAATGTCAAAATTTTTCCTGATTGCTTCTGACAGCACTATTAGCATCTTGATTGAGAAAATACAAGATGACCAAAGATGGCTAGGAATTCAGTAATGGTTTTACATAAATTTCTTTCATATAACACTATCTACATTTTTCCTAACAGTTTATGAAGACCGGATTTCAAACTCCCTCTTAACTTTTCCTTCTTACTTCTTTTTAAATTTCCAGGATAAAAAAATTTGCCATTAGGTTGATATTTTTATGATATCATTTTGAAAATGTATGTCTTTATAATGTAAATAATTAATTACTGAATTATTAGAAAGGTCTTGAATACGGACGCCCATCGTTGTTGTTATAATATGAATTTATCACTAACAAAATAGAATGTTGGTTCAATATAATAAATAAGCAAATATAATTTTTATATATTTAATATATAAAAAAACAAATATTCAGAGAAAAATGGTACAAGTAGATATAGGATTAGAGTCACGAATACCTGATTTAAAGTCTTGTCTGATTCATTACTGGCTTTACTGACTGTATTACTGATAGTGTCCACTCTCTAAGATTACAGTGCAAACTGAGTTGTTGATCTTCATGGGAGAAAGATATTTCCAGATTTCCCTATTGAGTGTTTAGCACGAGGATGAAATCACAGATCCAGAAGAACAAAAAAAATTCCCTCCTAGATCATAAATTCCTTGAGAGGATCATGTCTTCTTTATCATTTTGTTTCCCACAAGACATAAGACAGTACATTGCACATAGGCAATTAAAAATGTTTCATGAACCAGCTACACTCATTGAAAGAACATTGGGAAAAGAGTATGGACCACATGCACTCTTTCTGTTGTTGTTTGCTTGCATTTTTGGTTTTTTTTCCCCAAGTTATTTTTACCTTATTTCTAAATCCGATCTTTCCTGTACAACAAGATAACTGTATAAATATGTATACATATATTGTATTTAGCATATGCTTTAACATATTAAACATGTATGGGACTATCTGCCATCTAGGGGAGGGGGTGGAGGGAAGGAGGGGAAAAGTTGGAACAGAAGTTTTTGCAAGGGTCAATGTTGAAAAATTACCCATGCATATGTTTTGTATATAAAAAGCTACAATAAAAATAAAATTTAAAAAAAGAAAAGAAAAATTACCCATGCACATGTTTTGTCAATAAAAAGCTACAATAAAAATAAAATTTTAAAAAAGAAAAGAAAAATTACCCATGCACATGTTTTGTCAATAAAAAGCTACAATAATAAATAAATGATTATATATATTTTTAAATGTTTCATGAACATGTAAACTATGACAAACTATATGCTAAAAGTTTATCCATCAAATCAGCTCCCATTTATACAAAATGGTGGTTATTCTGGCTAACTGAATGCTATGATACAACAAATATATTAGAACAAAATCAAAGAATGACAAATTTGAATGGGTTATCTCTGAAAAATACAATTGACCTAGAAAATTAGAAGAGAACCAATAATTCAGGAACCACTAGACTCCAAACAGTTTAATCAAACAAAAATGCTAAATATCAAAATCATAAAAGAAAATTTCCCAGAATTATTCTGGTTATAGGGAAAAGTTAAAATATAATTTATTGTTCACTACCTGAAAGACATCTCAAATTTAACCTGGCCAAAATGTGGTTGCCAAATTCCACAGCTTCCAGCCCAAAGAAAAAACCACCTACAAGCAGACAGGAAAAAATGGAAACATCCCAAAGCACTACAATCAGAATTACACTAAATTATGCAAAAAATATTATAAAAGAAAGGACATTTTAGGAGGAAACTACAATAAGAAATAAAAGGAAAAGTCCCAGAACTAAAAGTAACATCTTGCAAGGTCAATCATATTCCCATAAGGGAAAAAAGAACCCTTAATAGAATCAATAACTTTCAATCATTCCTTTTGAAAAATATTAAATCTAGATAGAATCTTTGAAATTTAAACTCAGGTGACAATAGAAATCTAAAAAAAGTAAAGTTTGAGGAACTTGATAGAGTTAAATGATGATCATGTATCCCTTCAGACTCCTTGTGTCTGAAAGCCCAGTAAACTAAAAGTAAAAAGCTCCAAAAAGTCTTTCGTTGCCTTAGGGATAATCAGCCTCTGAAAGATACTTTCTTTATATGACATTACAGCTTATGATACAACTTAAAACACACACATACACACATACATACATATACCCTAGTTCTAGAAACAGTTTCTTGAAACTAAACCTTTCAGCACATCTCTCCCATCAATACTTCAACCTGAATGCCAAAATAGACTTGATTCCTGTGGCTTTGCACAAGTTACATTCCCCTGACTTTGGAAAATTTTCTTTGCACTGGGGGACAGCATTGGCATCAATGGCTGGATTATGTAAATCATGAGAGAAGTGCATCTGATGAATTAAACTGATCCAATTCCAAAAGAAAAAAATTAACTCTAAAATCAAGAAAAAGATTAAAAACACTAATCCTTCTGCTGACAACTTTTCTTAGGAAATAGTGGTGAAAAGAAAGCAAGGGAACCGTGTCAGTCCTTGAGACAATGGTAAAAAGAGACAAATCAGTAAATTGATCACATATTGTGAAGGAGCAGAACTGACTTCTCTGAAATGGCTTACTGATTTAAATCAGTGCTAGGAACATATGATTTTAAATGAGCTACAGGAGGGTGATGAGATGTTCATTTGCTCCATTCATTACAATCTCTAATTGGAATAACACCTAAATCCTGTCTTAGACTGAGCAGAGACACTAAGAAATGACTACAGAGGCAGCAGATGATCTTTAAAAAAAATAATAATAACAACAAAGGACTGGGTCTCTTCTAGAGTTTCAAGCAAAAGGCAAAATTATGATGTAAATAATACAGTATATTAAATTCATAGAAAATATAATTAGGAAATGTCTAACAAAATAAATAAAAATACAATGCAATATAAAATGTTAATTTGTAGTTTTCTAAGTCAATATGCAGCCCATAAGTATCTTTGTCTTTTGAGTTTGACATCAAAAATATAATACTTTGAACCCTAGACTTGGGAGTTAGAAGGAAAGATACAAATTTAAATCCTGCCACAGGCACTTCCTAGTTGTTTGACCCTATGTCTCAATTTCCTCATCTGAAAAATTAGGAGTTGGATTCAATGGTCTCTAAGGTACTTTCCAGATCTAAATCTATGATACTATGACCAGAGATTTGAAACTGGTTTTGCTAGAAATTATTCAACCCATTTGGGCCTCAGTTTCCTAGGCTAATGCCACCCAATCACAGACATACAGAACACCTCTAAAAATATCTTATTTGTATTTGTATTTAAATGTGTACATATTGCCTCTCTGGTAGAATGTAAGTTCCTTGAGGGCAAGTATCATTTCATTTTTGTCTTTGTATCTCCAGCACCTAGCTCAGTACCTAGCTTACTTAGTAAAGGTTTAAAATTGATTGATCTACAAAATAAGAAAAATAAATAATGTTGATGCTACCCATTTTTACAAGTTTGTTGTTAGAAAAAGTTCTTTACAAATGTCAACAATCTTATTTTTCTTTCTTAAAATTAGCAGATATCATTATAATCAATCAATCAATCAATTATCAATAAAACAAGTCTTCTCTATTCATTCCATGTCCCAAATTGCTATTGGTATTCATTTGACCCTGAGTTCATGAGCTGTTCCTACAAGCAGATTTTCTCATTTAAGAGACAATAAGAATATTTGGCCCTAAGTGGCTAAACTAAGAATGAAAGCTCAGAAAGCCAGATCTCCACTCAATATGAAGAAAAGCTTCTTCATAATTAAAGCCATTCAGATATGGAATGAATTGGCTGCTTCAAGTAAATGTGAGTACCCCAGAAGTAGGAATCAATAGTCAAAAGCTGGATGGATCCCATGGAAGATGTTACAAAGGAAACTCATGCTTTAGGAAAAGGATTGAGTTGATGAATCCAATCCTTTTGAGATTGCTTCCAACTCTGTTATTCTATTGTTTTATGTTCTGGCTCATGGAATCCACTTTATTGTCTTAGCTCTACTATGAATATTGCTAGCCAAAGTGGATTGAGAGCTAGTAATATCCAGGGAATTGCCTCAGCTCTCTCCCTCCACATTGTATCTATAGTAACAACATGCTCTTCTAAGTTTGAATGAAACAAATACATTTGAGGAAATCATAGATTTAAAGTTAAAAAGAACCTTAGAGGCAAGCCAGCTCACCCTCATTTTACAGATAAGGAATCCATCTCAGAGAAGTTAACAGTCTTGCCCAAAGTCAGAGCTGGATTAGTAGTAAAGCCAGGATTTGAACCCATTTTCCAATCTCCAATGGAGCACTCTATTATATTACACTAATAAAGACTTGGGGCAATGAGAGAAATTATTATTCTCTATTATATTATCAAGAAATTATTAAATTAGGATTCAGGTTTTTCTTTTCTATTTCCTTATTCAGGGAGCAGCCCTTGCAGGTCAGTCAGTCTCCAAAGGACATTGCTGATAGATGAGATTGTCCAAATCCTCTGGGTACATGCTTTGGGGTCTTGGGTGGGACTCCGCCCAACTAGAAGCCTTTGCATAAAGAATCTAATCTAAGTAAATTCTTTCCCTTAGGACATGAGTCCCATCCTTAGAACCCTCCATTAAGATTTAGGGTGACCCAACTTATGAAAGAAAAAAACATCCAGTGTTTTCTGGTAGAGATGGAGTTGTTGGATTGCTGGAGGTGGCTGAGTCTCACGATCAAGAAGCACTAAAGACTTTTGGCCCATCTTCCAATTAATATGATCACACTTTTATTAATTGTTCATTAACCAGGGTTGGTTTTCATTTGTCAGGGCTTTTTCTTTTTCCAAAGGTATTTGAGTCTTCAGGTATCTTCATGATTTTGTCTTTGTTTACTAAAAGAGATCACTATCAATTTGTTGATTATTTGCTAATCCAATTAATAAATTGATTATTAATTACCCCCAAACTCTGTATCTTGAGCTTTTAATTTATCTTGTGGACTGTCTGCTGGACCTAGAATCAGGAAGACTCATAATCCAGAGTACAAATCTGACCTCAGGTATTTACTAGCTGTATGGCTCTGGGCAGGTCACTTAACCCTCTGTGTTTCAGTTTCCTCATCTTTAAAATGAGATAGAGAGGGAAACCACTACAGTTTCTTTGCCAATAAAACCCTAAAGGGGGCCCCAAAAAGCCACAATAAAGACTCATTCTTGTAGTCGAGTCTGTCAACAGAACTCACATCCTAATGCTGATCTCCTTGCATCCCAATTCCAGGCACACATCACAGGTGCGAAAGACCTATGACATCACAGCATTCCCTACCTCACAAAACTGCAGGTGTTTGATGTTTCCTTCCTCAACCCCCAATCAGATCAAGCTCTAGAGGCAGAACCCTCTCAGATTACTTCTTTCACCTCTCCCTCCTCCAAGGGAGCAAGTAGAGAAGCCTTTGAAATTAAGAGACAAGCCACTCAAGTCCAAGTGAATGAGGGTCTTTAAAGCATTGTAAATCCTTCTTTGAGATCCCTCAATCCCTCTCAGGAGTGAATGGAAACCTCCAAGAAATACTAGAGAAAATTTCTAGCTATCCTGGCCCCACTCCAGAAGTTAATTTGATCACAACTGATCATATAGGAAAGCCCAATAGTTGATTTCACCCCATTTGATGTTTGGGAAAACCTCATCTATATTGTACTATTTCTCTATTCAGACACTATTTGTCCAAGGGACAAACCCAGTGAGATGTAAGACAAGGGAAAGACAAAAAAAAAGAAAAAAAAAAAAGGTGGGTGGGGGAACATTCTAAGTTTTTTCCTTCCCTGATGGAGATAAACCAACATGAATTCTCTGCTTCTGAGGATTGCCAAATAGACTGTTCTGCCTGAATAACAGGCCAACAGACCTATTGTAAAAATGCATACAATTTTCCACATTATGAGTATTATACAGCCAAAGATGTGAAGATCCAACCCTTTAGTGACCATCGAAACCACACGATGGGATGGGAGTGACACAGACACTGAATCATAATTGACAATCTCCATGTTACTTGTCAAGAAGTTTTTATTGTTTCTATGTCTTAAGCCCTGATTTTGGCCCTTGGGATTTGCTGGGGTAGACAGAGAGCATTATGGAGAGAACACAGATTTTTGTTTGTTTCTGTTTTCATTTTAAATGTAGAGACCCAGGTCTGTATAAAAAATAGGACAGTATTTGAAAACCAGTATTTTCTTATAAGCAAACCAAAAATGTGAGAAAATATTAAGCATGTTTTGGAAGAGTTTCTTTGAGCAAAAAAAAAAAAAAAAAAAAAAAAGCCTAAAACAACTATAATCATCAGACTAAAATTAAAATGCTATATTGCAAGCTACACAGACCATATGCAAATCACCCATCTAAAAAGGATGTTTGGGGACAAGACAAGTTACATCTACCCACAAGACTCAGCAGTTAGAATAATTATTATCAAGATTCATAGTATTTCCTTTTCTTCTTTATATTTTTATTTTTCATTTATAAGAACTGTCTGCAGTAGGTCAGGGTAGATATTTTAAGAAAAGAAGCTGAGCTCTAGAGAGTCATTTGTCCACATTCATATGAAAATGTCAACATGGGGCAGCTGTATAGAACAACCCATGTTCTATAATGAGCTTTAAGATTTTAGGTAAATATTCAAACAAGTTCCAACAGCATGTTTCTAAGCTGAGATTATAAGATTTTAAATGAGATGCTTTTCTCTGTCTCTGCCTCTGCCTGTCTTTTTCTCACTCTCTCAATCTCTCTCTCTGCTTCTATCTCGGTCTCTGTCCTTCTCGTCTTTGTGTTTTTCTCTCTATTTGTCTTTCTGAATCTGTCTCTCTGTTCCTCTCCCTCCTTTTTTCTCCTTCCCTCCCTTCCCAACTTCATTCCCTCCCCACCTCATTCCCTACCTTCCTCTCTGTCTCTGTCTGTCTGCCTGTCTTTTTCTCTCTTTGTCTCTCTCTCTCTCTCTCTGTGTCTGTCTCTATCTCTTTTTCTCCCTCCTTCTCTCTTTCATTCTTCCTTCTCCTTGCTCCTCCCCCCACTCTGTGTCTGTGTCTGTCTGTATGTGTGTGTCTTTCACACCTATTCTTAACTGTCTTATTTAGCAGAAAGTAAGTTGTGCAGGTGAACAGCAAAAATAGCTAAGATCCTTATGCAACAATATCAATAATGACAACTTTTTAAGTTCCTTTACAAGCAGATCCTGTATAACTATAATCACTATTCTTGGCCCATAATAAGGATTCTATTGAAATTGCTTTTTGATTTCAGTATTCCAGTTCATCCAAATCCCAGGCAGTTCATATACGGTGGGAAGCTGAGGAAAAAAAGAAGTCACATAGAGGGAATGCTTCTTGGGGTATAAGACACATTTATTGGGGATGTTGGACTAGTTGAGTGAACCTTGCCAAAGTTTATCTTGAAACTCCAAGATTTTAAATTTCTACTACCGCCCTAATCTCACTTATTTTTCCAAAAGATTTGATACATCTATCCTGATTAAAACTTCAAAACTTGAGGTCTCCCAAGTCATGTTGCCAAAAGACGCATTTGAATAAATATATGTGGGTCCCAGAGGTTCCTCTGATGTCGGGAAGTAGCACCCTGAGCAGAGAAGATTTCTAACTACAGGAATTCTGGGTTCTGGAGGATTCTAACTACAGGACTCCAACTACAGACTCCAGAATCTCCTGCCCATGCTATGTTAAAAAGAAAGCATAAGCCAGGAGACAGAAAAAACTCAATGTCATACAGAGGAAAGTTTAAAAGAAGATAGACAGCATCGAGCACAAAGTCTGTGTTCACCTACCAATAACTTAAGACACTTAAGTTGGTACAGAAAATTTACAAACAAGCAATAGAGCCTGTTGTTTGTAATCATTAAAAAAGGAATTGCAAAAACTGAAACCATATGGCCAATCCCAGAGATGCAAAACACCCCATCAAAAAAAAAAAAAAATAGCCGATGGACACTTTTCTGTCAAACTGAAGTTTTTCCATTAACTCCTTCAGCAGGATGTCATAATGGAAAGAGGCAACCTTAAAAGTAAGAGAACTTGATTCAAGACAGTAAGTAAGCATATATTAAGTATCTACTATGTGTTAGTCATTGTGCTAAGTGCGGTATATACCAGGAAAGGCAAAAGACAGTCCCTATTCTCAAAGAGTCACTGGATCTTCAATGTATCTGGATAAATTATTTCACCTCTCTGGGCTTTAGTTAACTTATTTATAAAATGGAGATAAGTGTCTGGGCCCTAATACGGTGGTTGTGAGCATCTTCCCTACAAAGATACAAAGGTAACTCCCAATATACAGAAAACAACTCCACATTTACCAGAAGCCTTGCTGATCAGATCTGGCTGCCAGGATTTGTGGCAGGGTATGCATGCTTGTTTGCAGGCTCCCCATGGGTCTAACATCTTGATTATTGATGTTGCCCAGTCTCAGCTTAGAAACATATGCTGTTAAAACTTGTTTGAACATTTACCTAAAATGTCAAAATAGAACCATTTGGGTCTTGATTTTCTTTTTTTATAATAACTTTTTATTTTTCAAAATACATGCAAAGATAATTTTCAACATTTACCTTTGCAAAACTTTGTGTTCCAAATTTTTTTCTTCCCTCCCTTTCCACTTCCCCCCTTTCCTAGACTGCAAGTAATCTAATATAGGTTAAATATGTGCAATTCTTATAAACATATTTCCACATTGATCCACAAGAAAAATCAGATCAAAAAGGAAAAAAACAAGCAAGCAAACAATAAGAAGAAAGGTGAAAATACTATGTTGTGATCCACATTCAGTCCTCATAGTTCACTCTCTGGATGCAGATGGCTCTCTCCATCAGAAGTCTATTGGAATTATTGGCCTTGATTTTCAAAAAGAAAAACTTGTACTTAATGCTTCAGAAAGTTAGGGTGTCCCATCTTATTTACTAACCAAACTGTCATCTGTTAATCATGTAATAACATCCCCTCCATCTGCTGGAAACTTAAATATTCTGCCAAAGGGCAGGCATTTGAGGAGATTGTGCTTCCTAACTGTGTGCATAACTAGGGAAGCAAAAATATCCATGTTATATAGTCTTCTATACTCCTAACATAAATGTTTTTCCTTCTTTATCCCAACCCATCCCTTAAGTACGAAGGACCAGCCTTTTGTGTAGTTGGCTCACTTGGCTCCACAGGAATCGGGGAAAAAAAATTAATTTTGTAGTCATTGAAATGTTATATAATTGTATATTGTTTACTTTTTTTTGTAAAGACTGGTAAACAGGATTTGGTGAACAGTGGAAAATAAATAGTTTTATATTTAAATATATATATACATAAAATAAAAATAATAAAATGAAGCTAATAATACCGATTTTGCAAGAATGGTTTGAGGATTAAATGTAATGATGCCTCTGAAGGTTCTTTATCACCACAGAGCTCTGTAAAAAAGGAAATGGGGATTAGTCTTCTTTAGTATCATAAAATGAACCAATGGGATGAGTTCTCATGCTTTTCTATTATATTGCCATTTAGCCATGTCCAATTCTTCATGACCCCATGGATCATAGCATACCAATATTGTTCATGGAGTTTTCTTGGTGAAGATACTGGAGAGTTTGCCATTTCCTTCTCCATTGGAATAAGGCAAAAAGAGATTAAATGACTTACCCAGTCACACAGCTAATAAGTGTCTGAGACTAAATTTTCTTTCTCACATCAGGCCCAGAACTCTATACACATGTAACTAACTGTCTTCTTTCCACTATTTTGACTTGAATAAATCCCTCTATCAAACACAAGTAATTTTTCATAAAGAAGTTTCCCCATTGAAATCAATTTAATTTCAGAGATAAAATATGGATCTTAACTTTAAAAATAAACCTTTTAAGCGGTCTAAAACTGAATAAAGAATAGAAACAGTAAGTTTTGATGTTTAGAATTTGGTGATTTCAAGTCAATTAAAAGCAGCAGCTGGATTGGAACAGTTAGTCTCTTTCCCTTGTTGATTATGTTGTGAATTACTTTAACATTTTGTCAGATTCACAAAGAATGTCTTTTTCCCCCAGATAACTTTAGTATGGGGGGGAAAGTCTCAGACTTCAAGCAGATTTTTACAGCCAAGTTCCCAAAAACTGAGAAAGTTTATTATAGGAATGTTGACATCACCTATAGAATACCAACAGAACCACTGTAAGGTAATCAAAATATGTGGGAAGCAGAGGTTTTTTAATTGTTCAGTAAAAGACAAGAGAATATGAAATCCATACTCCTTTGCCCATGGAAATAAAGTTCACTTGTTTGTATTTACTGGATTTCACTAACCATAACAATTTTGAAATTAAGAGTATATAAAAGACACAGAGGATAGCCTTGAACAATTTTTAAAACCCTTATAACAACCATGAATAGTCCAACAAAACAAATCCCCACATTGGCCAAATCCTAAAATACATGCCTTCTTATGCATTTTAAGTCTATCACCCCTCCAAAAGGAGATGGATTGTATAAATTATTCTTATTTTCACTTCACTCTGCATCAGATTATAGTCTCCCTAGTTTCCTCTGAAACAGTCCACTTCGTCATTTTTATTGGCATAATAATATTCCATTATAGTAATTTATCATAATTGGTTTAGGTGACCACCCAATAGGTGAACACTCTTGCAATTTCTCTTTGGGGCTATAACAAAAAAAAAAACAAAAAACCTGCTATAAATATTGTTGTACATATGGAACTTTTCCCTCTTATTTTGATCTCTTTGTGGGCATAGCAACTCTGATTTTCAAAGCATTTTTTCACCAAGGAGTTTGAAAGGGTGATAGGAAACAGCTATGTGCCTGATCCACATGAAATGTAAAAAGCAACAGGCTCTTCATTTGCTCAACCATGAGGCAGGGAGAAAATGAAAAAGAGAGTGTTATAGAGAAACATGCTCACCTGACCTTGATATTTCTTTGTATGGAGACTAGGGGAAAAAAATAAAGGAAAAAGAATAAGAGAAAAAAAGAAACTTTCTGATCATCAAACTATCATGAACTCACAAAGTAAATCTAATACTCATTAGAAAGACATTTATTTATATTCATTAGTGAGTTGAGCTAAAATGGAAAAACAAAATTTGGCAGCTTGCTTTCTTTCTTTTTTCTTTCTTTCTTTTTTTTTTTTTTTTTTTTTGGTCATTTGGTGCCTTGTAAGCTCATGACTATCTAGGCAGCAGAATTCTGAACTCCAGGAAATTTTCTCAGAATGTAACCAAGGTCATTAGAATAGGTCCAAGAAAGTTGGCAATGAGAATGAGTTAGACTTGATCCTTTTTTTTTTTTTCTGCTTTTTAAAAATTAATTTAATTTAAAGAGGATTTTGGGAAGATGGTGAAATAAGCAAGGAAATACTGGGCACTCCAAAATTTTCCCATAAATAAGAAGTTCACAGAATCAACAGGGAGCAGCCAGCTCAGGGCTTCAGGAACATATGAAAAGATGCTCTAAATCACTATTGATCAGAGAAATGCAAATTAAAATTCTGAGGTACCACTAAACACCTCTCACATTGATTAAGATGACAGGAAAAGACAATGATGAATTTTGAGGGCATGTGGGAAAAACTGGGACACTGATACATTGTTGGTGGAGTTCCATTCTGGAGAGCAATTTGGAGCTCTGCCCAAAGGGCTATCAAACCCTTTGATCCAGCAGTGTTTAGACTGGGCTTATATCCCAAAGAGATCTTAAAGGAGGGGAAGGAATCCATATGTGCCAAAATGTATGTCATTTTTCAGCTCTAGTGCATCTTGTCCATTGTCTTTGGTTAATGTGTGAGAGACATATTTCATCATCATTCTTCTGAAATCATAGAATTGATTGCTCTTGGATATGGCTATAGAAACTTTCAAAGCTATTTTCCATTTCATTATTGTGATTATTGTGTAAATCATTTTCCTCCTTCTGTCTTGTTGTTTGTTGAATTCTTATCCTACCTAAAGACCAGCTCAAGTGACAATCTTTGATCCCATGTAGGAACTTTTGATTTCTCTTATAAGTACATGCCATATAATATACAAGATAGACATTACTGTCTGTCTGATTCCCTATAAGACAATAGGATCTATGAAGGCAAGGAGAATAAGTATTTGCATATAGGGCTCTGCATACTACTTTATAGTAGTATATAATATATACTTATATGCATATATATGCATATATATAGTATATAATAAAAGTTTTTTTGAATTCCCCAGCTCTATAATAACCATTCTCCTCAAAAGAAACATGATAGAAAAAGTCTTGAGAATGGCAACTAAAATGATTGAGGCATAGGGAAGTTGGCAAGCAACAAAAAGGGGGGATGGCATTTGAAATAAATGTAACAAATTCCCTTTTCTTTCCCTCAGAGCCTTACTGACTTTTTTAGAAAATAATTGTTCAGCTTAGTTACCTGACTTCCCAGCCTACAGCAGATAAAAGCAGCTAAGTAAAAGCCAGAATGAAGATTTAAAAGGGAGCTGTCTGATAACAGAAGAAATGACAGCTTATATTTTGACAAGAAAAAAGCTAAAAAGCACAGGCAGAAATCACTATTGAACAATATAATAACAGATGTTCATAGTGAAATTGTAGGCAGAGAAGTAAATCATCCAAAAAGATTTCCATTTAAAATTATTAAATTATTAAAATAAATTGGTTTCTTTCCCCTGAAGGAAAAAAGTTTAGTTATTTAGAAATTTTTCTTTATTCTTCATTGATGATAGACAAAAGGACTTTTTGAGGATGGATCAGAAGTGATGCTATCTCACACTTTGAGGAAGCAGTTAGTTATGAGTAAATGAATTAAATTAGCTTTTTAAATGTCATTTTTAAAAAATTATTCATCTTGAACTTAAATACATAAAGACAAAAAAAGTGAACTTTTCCATGTACACAGCACTAAATAAAAGAAAAAATGTTCAGTTTATAGAAAGAAATCAGAATAGGCCCTGAGGATATCTGGTTTCTAGTCCAAGTTTTGCTCCCAACTCTATGGATCTTTAGAGAAGTCACATAATTTGTTTGTGCCTCAGTTTCTTGACCTGTAAAATGAAGAGGAGACAATTATGACACAATATGGTATCATAAACAGAACCAATCACTTCCAGTTTATTATCCTCTTAAGTTATAGTCAAGTACAGCCTTTTAAATGGAAACAAGGATGAGAAAAATATAGAGACATAGTGACATCTAGTGTTATGTTGTTTTACATACATGCTATCCAGTTATAAATCCCAATGGACAATTACCTACCATTCATATAAGAAATCACATATATGTGTTCATTGACAAAGCAAAAACAGAGCAGTAAATGACGATCAAAGTCTTGTCACTTGATTAAGTGAGATAATCATCCATTTTCCACATTCCAGAGCGATTCATAGTTGATTTCTTCTTAGAAATGTATGACTAAAATAATTAGTTTTCTGGGAATAGCAAAAATGTTTCAAGATCAAACCCCAAATTATTTCATTCACAAATTAGTGAGAAGAAGAAAGATAATGTCCCATACTTAAACATGAACTATTTATTCTTCCACAGAGCTATCATTACAATAATAATAATAGGAACAGCTTTAATTTCTATAGTATCTTAAGGCATGCAAAGTATTTTTACATACATTATTGTAAAATTTGATACTATAACATTTCATATTCCACCATTGATTTGGCAGTTAATATATCTTACCCTTCCCCCTCCAGGGAAAGAAAAGGAATATGTCTCTTTTATTTCCCCAATAACTAAAAACTTCTTGAGAAGAACATTTATATTTTGCTTCTGTAATGCTTTTTATCAGTGATGATCCATGGCACAGAAGGCCCTATGTTCATTAGATAGTTTAAGCCCCCTCATAAAATTTGGTAAAATCTCTTAACTAGATATTCCAAGGATATCACCTCTACTTCCACACCTGTGAGTATATTAGCAATAATGTAATATAATATATGAGTTTTATTAAAAAGAAAAAAATAAGAATCAAAAAATATAATGCACTGCCAGAGATGAATTGCATAAAACACTTCCAATTCCCACAACACCACCAACAACACCAAAATGTTTTCGAAAGCATCATTTACAGTCCTAATTTGAAGATTTGTTTCATACTAACTTCCCTTCCATGGCAAATTACTTCATAAATCCCAGATGACTCCAGCTCTAAATTCAGACTCTTTTCTGGGACCCCTTTTGCAGTTTGTCACCTGTAGAGCCATTAACAAAATAATGTTTTCAAATATGTAAAATTAAATCTAAAGCAGTACAAGGGAAAACAATTATACTGAAATAGTTATCAAAATGTTTCTTAAAAAAAAAAAAAAAAAAAAAAGTTCATGGACCCCAGGTTAAGAATTTCTGATTTATTATCTATTAATATTCATCTGCTGACTTCAACTGTGGCTCTCTGTTGCCCCAGGCTGGAAAGTCTCTTTGCATTATCCTTTTATGAGTGACCTCATGCTGATGTCCTTTGGTAGACATGAGGAATTCATTCTCTTCTCCTCCACACCCAAAACTAGTAAGTAAGTATCTATCCCAAATACCTCATTTTATAGCTGAGTAAAGTAAGGCCCTAAAAGTTGAAATGGACTTGTCCAAAATAACATATGTAGTAAGTGGCAGAAATTCAAGTCCTTCAATTCCATATCCAGGATTCTTGGTACTGCACCACTCTTTCCATCTGATCAATAGCCAAAAAAATACTGTGACTGTTTCCCAAATTCTTCTGAAAGAACTGAATAATTGATTTGGGGATGTATAACTTTGGGAACAGATGGCTTTGGATTTATCAGTACTCCCAGCTCCCCAGAGGTGGACATGAGTATTTCACAGGCTCTGAAATTCCTGAGACCCCTGGACAATTCATTTAACCTCTCAATAAATCAGACAACTCTTTAAGACTATATGTTTCAGAAAAGGTGCCTATCTTTATTGATAGAGTTTTCTCATCAGAGAATTCCCAATACCAAACCTCAAAGGGTTGTTGTGAAGATCAAATGAAATAATATTTGTTAAAAGTGCTTAGAACAGTATCTGGCACATAATAGGTGCCATTTAAATACTTATTCCCTTCACCTTATACCAATGAAATCACATGTCCTGTCCTATCTATAAATTAAGATGCAATAAATAAAATTTACAGGTCCCATAGAAACTTAAATTTATTTAATTAAATGACAAAGTGAAGTAGTGAATTATGAAAAACAATGCATCACATCCAACATAATGGCAATGCAAATTTAGAGTATAATCAAAACAAATACAAAAAAGCAAATTTATAACTCTAAATACTTATAGCAAATAAAAAAAAGAAAAATAATGAATTGAATCTGCACGTTAAAATTTTAGAAAACAAAAAATAGAGACAGAGAGGTTACCCAAAATAGAACAGAGATTAATATAATTAGAAACAATAAATCAAGTAAGATGATTTCTTCAAGGGCTATTTTTAAAAAGATTATCAAAACTGCTAAACAATGAACAATGAATTATTAATTTAAAATAAGGCAAGAAAGAAATAAAACAAAAGAAAAACTTCATCAAAATTAGAAAAGACAAAGGAGAGGTCATAATGAAATCCCCCTAAAAATTCAAAATATTTATCAATAATTTATACACTTAATTTTATGCTAACAAATGTGAGAACCTAAAAAAGGTAAATAACTATCCAAAAAAAAATAAAAAAACAGAATCGAGAAAGAGCTATCAATCTGTCAATCCTTTTCGTGTCCTGGCCTGGTGAGGTTTCCCATGTTGTCAATGGATCTGTTTAATCTTTTTTTTCTTTTTTTTTTTTTTTTTCCCCTGAGGCTGGGGTTAAGTGACTTGCCCAGGGTCACACATCTAGGAAGTGTGAAGTGTCTGAGACCAGATTTGAACTTGGGTCCTCCTGAATTCAGGGCTGGTGTTCTAACCACTGCGCCACCTAGCTGCCCCAGATCTGTTTAATCTAAAGTATTTTAATTGTGTCTCCATCATTAGAGACAGCAACTCATCCATGCCCTGAGCCATTAGATTCTTGTCCATGATCTGCAGTAGTGCTCCCTCCTCCATAGAGTATCTTTTCGACATTATAGAGACCATTTTGCAGGTTTGGGTGCTTTCATAATTCATGAATACCAGTGTTGTATCTGGATCCTTTACTTTGCCTACATAATAAACCCACCTTCATGTACTATCCCACATTTCAGATATATATATATATACATATGTATGTATATATATATGTATACATATACATATATATGTGTATGTATATATATGTGTGTGTGTGTGTGTGTGTGTGTGTGTGTGTGTGTGTATGTATATATATATATATATATATATATATATATATATATATATATATATATATATATATATATATACACATAGGGTCTGGGGTAATTGGGGTTAAGTGACTTGCCCAGAGTCACACAGCTAGGAAGTGTTAAGTGTCTGAGGTCAGATTTGAACTCAGGTCCTCCTGATGTCAGGAGTGGTGCTCTATCCACTGTACCAACTACTTGCCCCCAGAGACATTCTTTAGGCTATGACTCACACATAAGTCATTGTTGGAAATACTCTGCACCTTTCTGATATTCTCCATTATTTCTTTGGGACACACTAAACTTGTAATTCTTTACATAATTAGGATTACTGATGTAGAACTAGAAAGAAATCAATTAGCTATATTCTCTAATTTTACAGAAATCACACAACTAGAAAATAGAAAAATCAGAATTTGATCTTAGATGCTTTGATTCTAAATAATAAAATGATGATAGATAACAAGTATATAGTACATTAAGGTTTTCAGAAAATTTTATGTGTTATCTTATTTGATATTTGCATCCTATGAGATGTTTATTATTCTCATTTTATATATGCAGAAATTGAAGCTGAGAGGTAAAGTGACTAGTCCAAGTTCACACAGCTAGTGAGTAGTGAGACAGAATTTGAGCTTGTCTTCCTGGCTCCAAGTCCAGCACTCTAGTTACTTTGCCACTAAACTGCTTCTTTCTAATATGCCATACTATTTCCAAATATATGATGTTCCAAGATTCTCAGTCAAAAAGCATTAACAAAAAGAATCTTTGTATTCTTAAAAAAAAAAAAAAAAAAGAGTAGATTTTATTTGCCTCCAAGGAGGAATTGCTCACACATATGTTAAAATCACATACTTTTCCTTGATGGAGGAAACCACAATAAAAGTCATTGTAAACACATAGTCATTGTAAATGTCAAGTGTGAGAGAAAAAAAAGGAGATATATATTCTCCCAAGGTGCTCACCATGATCATAAAGGATATCCCATACCACGTCCAAATGGAAGAAGGAGGCTACAGACCAAGAATTCTTGACCTTCTTTTGTAGTGTAGACCTCTCTGGCAGATGCCTCTGATGAAACCATGAACTTCTCAGAATTAAATGCATAATATAAAATACGTAGAATTACAAAAAAGAAACCTATTATGTTGAAATACAGTCATCAAAATATTTTTAAACCACAGTTGACTGAACATTTGCAAATGGTGCAATGTTCACTACATCATTTCCCACGATTTCCTCATGAAAATTTATAATTACTCACTAAACATTAGCTAACAAACCATATACAAAAACAAACAAAAACTTTTATCTACCTCTCTTTCCTACAGTTCTTTAGAGTGAATCCCCATTTTTTATCTTTGCCAATTCACAGAAGATGCAGTAAAATGTCAGAGTTGTTTTAATCTGAGTTTCTCTTGTTAGAATTGACTTTGAACTTTTCCTTCAAACATTCTAACTGAAATGAACTATGTGTCATCTTTCAAATACTGCATTTCTACCTCCAAGCCTTTATTGAGAATGTTTGTACTGTCAATCATCAACTGATAAATGGTCAAGAAATATGAATTGAAATTTTTCAGAAAAAGAAAACCAAGCTATCAATAGCCATATGAAAAAATGCTCTAAATCACTAATAATTATAGGAATGAAAATTAAAACAGTTCTTAAGTACTACCTCACACACATCAGATTGGCAGACACCAAAAAAAAAAAAAAAAGGTAAAAGAACAAATGCTGGAGGAACTGTGGAAAAATCGATACATTAAGGCTATGTTGGTGGTGCTACAAACTGCTTTGATCTTTGGGGGGAAACCATTTAAAACTATGCCCAAAAAGGTTTTATATTGTGAATACCTTTTGACCCACTAATACTGATAGGGTTTGACCACCAAATGTTGAAGAGAGGGGATTTTGGATTCAAATGTATATTGGGGTTAAGGGCTAGTGTCACAAAGAATCTGTAGATTTTGACCATCTTCAAATCAAGAGGCAAAGTTTTTATTATACTGCTAACAGCAAGCTAAATTCATATGATTTTTAGCAATTAACAGGGAAAAAAGACAAAGTTCCCTAGAGGTCGGAGAAGACATCAAAAGGCAGAAGACAGCATTAAGGTATACCAAGTCCTAGAGAACTCATGTAACAAGTTTCTGAGAACATGAGTGGGTAAATTCCAAAAAGGAAAGGAGAAAGGAAAAAGAAGGAAAGAAGGAAGGGAGGAGGGGGAGAGGAAGGAAGGAGGGAGGGAGGGAGGAAAGGATGGAAGGAAGGAGGGAAAGAAGGAAGGAAGAAAGGAAGGAAGGAAGGAAGGAAGGAAGGAAGGAAGGAAGGAAGGAAGGAAGGAAGGAAGGAAGGAAGGAAGGAAGGAAGGAAGGAAGGAAGGAAGGAAGGAAGGAAGGAAGGAAGGAAGGAAGGAAGGAAGGAGGAAAAGAAGGAAGGAGAGAGGGAAGGAGAAAGGGAAGGAAGGAAGGAAGGAGAGAGGGAAGGAGGGAGGGAAGGAAGGAGGGAGGGAAGGAAGGAAGGAGAGAGGGAAGGAAGGAAGAAAGGAGGGAAGGAGGGGAGGGAGGAAGGAAGGAGAGAGGGAAGGAGGGAAGGAGGGAGGGAAGGAGGGAAGGAGGGGAGGGGGGAAGGAAGGAGAGAGGGAAGGAGGGAGGGAAGGAGGGAAGGAAGGAAGGAAGGAAGGAAGGAAGGAAGGAAGGAAGGAAGGAAGGAAGGAAGGAAGGAAGGAAGGAAGGAAGGAAGGAAGGAAGGAAGGAAGGAAGGAAGGAAGGAAGGAAGGAAGGAAGGAAGGAAGGAAGGAAGGAAGGAAGGAAGGAAGGAAGGAAAGAGGGAAGGAGGAGAGAAAAAAACAGGAAATTACACCATTGACCGGTGGGCTAATTATAAAAGGGATTAGCACACTGAAAAGAATTGGCAACTGTGATGCTTAGCAAGCAAACTAACCCTAAAAAGGAATTAATAAATTAATCTGGCATAGGTAGATTTTTTTATGGGGGAAATATAACCTTGGGGGTCGACATCATAACCTGGCTTTCTGAATGGATACAATAAATTGTGAGGTCATGTTAAGACAAGGAATTGACAAGGGAAAAGACCTACTTAAGAGCAAAAGATCCATTTCAAGGATAATCCTGTCAGTGCTCCCCATTGCTTTCCTCAGGTTTCCAGATTGTTTACTGTAATTCAGCTTCGCTAGGGCAACTCCAGCTCAGCTACCAAAGACCATGGATCTTATCAATACTACTACTAAAATATCAAAGAATGAGAAAAAGGACCCATATGTACAAAAATATTTTTATTTTTTAAGTGGCAAAGAATTGAAAACAGAGAGGATGCTCATCATTTGGGGTAATGGCTGAACAAATTATGGTATTGGTATATGATAGAATACTGTTATGCTATAAGAAGGCTATAGATTCAGAGAAACCTGGGATGACTAGTTTAAACTGATGCAAAATGAAATTAACAAAACTAGAATAATTCATACAATAATAATATTGCAAAGACAAATTGTAATGTAGGAGAAACTGAGGCAAGATAGAGATTAGAGAGTTTTTAATTTTTTATTTGGATTTCTGAGAGGGAGAGATTGTGCTGGGGGCATGCTGCCCCCAGGGCTGATGTCCAAAGCATCCTGCAGCAAATGTGAGTTCTCTCTCTTTTTTTTAAAATGAGCCTGGGGTAAGTGACTTGCCCAGGGTCACACAGCTAAGAAGTGTTAAGTGTCTGAGACCACATTTGAACTCCGGTCCTCCTGAATTCAAGGCTGGTGCTCCATCCACTGCGCCACCTAGCTGCACCTGAATGTGAGTTCTCAATGACATATTTATAGCTCTTAGCTCAGGTAGCTAAACTAAGGCAGGGGGTGGAGTCCAAACTCTGGTGAGCAGCAATCTCCAGGAAGGGACCATCAATCTGGTTCTGACAGGTTGGGGGTTAGGACCATAAATTTTTGATGACTTAGGAGGAATTAGGAGCCAGGAAGTCTGAACTCCCCCTTATCTTCAGTTTACACATTTACAATTTATAACTTTAGAATAACTAGCCCTGAGTTATATCAGTCCTAATAAATCAGAGTGGGGGGCTGCAACTAAGGGGATTGAGGCAGAACAATTCAGGGAAACTGAGGCAGAACAATTTAGGGAAACAATCAGAACAATTTAGGGAAACTAAGACAGAACAATTAAGGGGAAAAATCAGAACAATTTAGGGAAACTGAGGCTGAACAATTAGGGAAAGTGAGGCAGAACCATTAGGGAAACTAAGTCAGGACAATAAAAGTTATGGGTTTTTTTCCTTAAAGAAGTTTGATCAACACTACAACCAGTCACAATCCCAGATGACTAATCATAAAAAACATACTACCCCATCCAGATAGAGAAATGATGGACTCAATGCAAGTTGAGTTCTATGGATTTGTTCTATTGGGTTTGGGGGCTTGCTTTTTTGCTTTTTGTTTTGTTTTGTTTCAAGCTAATGTAGACATTTGTTTTGCTTAACTATATGTGATTGTAACACTTTGTTTTTCTTACTTTTTTCTTGATGGAGAAAGAGGGGTGAAGGAGACAAAAAGAAAAAAACTTTAAAAACAAAATGATTTTTTTTTAATTACTTAAAACAAAGACTTACAGCTAGAGAGGAAAAAAAATATTCCATCTATCTGTAGAGCTTTTCCAACCCAATTTTCTGAATTCTTATCCATTACTCCAGACTCAGGTTAAATGACATATTCTTCATAAAACCTGCCTGATCCTCACAACTGGAAAAGATTTCTCTCATTTTCTATGAGCAATTTGCTAATCACTGCTCTGATAAGAGCTGTGCTACTTTGGAATATCCTGCCTCCTATGGTTATTATCATATTCTACTTTTATCCTGGTTTGATTACAGCTATTGGGGGATATGGGTAAGAAGGGAGAGGAAGTTAGCAGTTTGCAGTAGCAAAATGACCAATGATTCCAAATGCAATGCACCTTTGTTTTTGTATACTTAAATCAGAGAATCAGTCAACAAGAAATATTCCCATTTTTTGTTATCTATGTTTCAGGCTCTATGCTAAATCCTGGGACCAAGAAAACCAAAGGTCAGGCTCTTCCCATTTTAATAGGGAAGACAATATGTAATTGACATGATGCATGGAAGATATATACAGAATAGATGGAAAGCAATTATTTTTTCCTAAAATACGTTATTTTTTCCTGTCTTATAAATTATTTTTAAACTATTTTTATTCATTTATTTTAACAAGCATTTATTATCTCTTCCTTCAACTGCATAAAAAAATGAAACCAATATTTACTGTAGCAAAGCAAATTCACACAATGGTTATTGGCATTTTAAGTCCATAACGCCTCTGGCAGGAAGTGGGTGGAATGATTCATCGTCAGTCCTCAAAAGTGAAGATTTATCATTCATTAATCATACTTTTAAAAACATTTCAGAGGTGTTTATCATATGGTTGTCATTGTACCAATGAGTCCCGTAATTCTGCTTATTTCACTGTACATAAATTCACAGAGGTCTTCCAAGATGTCTTTGAAACCATCCATTTTGTCATTTTTATGGCACAAAAGTACTCCACTACATTCATATTAATTATTTATTTATCCATTCCTCATTAGGTGAGCAACTCTTAGTTTCCTTGGAATTTCTCTATAAAGAGCTGCCATAAATATTTTTGTATGTATAGATCCTATTCCTTTAAAAAAAAAAAAAAAGTCTCTCATAATGTAAAAAGTACATAGCAGAGCACAAAAAAATAATCTATAAGGAAGCAAAGAAAAGATGGATAGTCATGAATATAATTGCTTCTATTATTATATATGCTTTCTTGAAAGGGAAATTTATTGTTATATATTTTGATTCCTCCCTGATGTTCAAGCACATGAATAATTTTGTTTTCTTTTATTTTTATTTTACTTCTCTGTCTTCCTCCTATTTCATTTTTTCTTATCTTGTCTTTAGTTTTAAATAAAGAATTTTTTTAATTTAGCTAAATCTAATAATGATATAAACATGCCAAAGAGTATGCACAATTTAGTCCAAATTTTCAGAATAACTGAGTCAAATCAGGCCTATATTCCAGTTTTTCCCTCTAATACTTACCATTTTACTATTTTGTCATCTTTGCCAATCTTATAGATAGAAAGTAGAATCTCATAATTGCTTTCGTTTTCATTTCTGTATTGGTGACTGGAAACATTTTTTTCAAGTCATTAGACTTCCTTTCGGTGAAAACAGTCTGTACATATCCATTTACCCTTTAACTATTTGGGGAATGATTCTTAGTATCATAAATTTTAATCAGTTCTTTACATATTTCCTTATATATCTTGGAAATGATACCTTTATCATAAAAACTTATTGCAATTTTCCCATTTACCCATTTCCATGATGGAAACAGACAACTAAGAGGTGATCCTGAGTAACAGGAAACCTGAGAGATGAAAACACAAGTAATTGGGGGAAACGGAAAAAAAAAAAAAAAAAAAAAAAAGTGTCTTCTAGAAGGAAGCATTCAAACCAAGTCCTGAGCAAAGTCAGGGACTCTAAGAAGAGAAGAGGAAAGAATACATTCCAAAAATGGAAACCATGAAAAAACACAGAGACCAGAAGTAGAGTATCTATCATATGTGAGAATAAGTGAATTTAGCTGTGAGAGGGGAATAAAGTCTAAAAAGACTAGAAAAAATAGAAGAGTTCAAATTATGAACACATCTCTAATTCATAAACACAGGAGTTTAATTTATATGTGGTGATAATCAAGAACCATTGGACTTTATTGAATAGAATAGTGATATAGTCAGATCATCATAGGAAAATCATTTTGTTTCTTCCCACTCTAACATTTCCTTCTGCTCTGAAATGTTATAACTATTCCTATGGAAAAAAAAATCTCACATGAAATATGTCTGATTTCCCCAAACTGAATCCATCATATTAAGTGAAATATTCTCTGTGTATATGTGATGCATTTGATATGTTAAAATACATGCAACTGCAATTTAAAAAAAAAAAAAAAAAGAAAGAAAGAAAGAAGAATTGGTCTCAGGCCATAAAACTCAAAAAGGATTTTGAAAATTAAGAAAGAGAGATGGAAGAAAAATTGAGAAAAGAATTGAAAGTGGTACAAAAGGAAATACAAAAAGCTAATAAAGAAAAGAATGCCTGAAAAAGCAATATTGGCCAAATGGGAAAGGAGATCCAAAAGCTCACTGAGGAAAATAGTTCCTTAAAAATTAGAATTAATCTCCAATTGATAAATGGTCAAAGGATATGAACACACAATTCTCAGATGATGAAATTGAAATTATATCCACTCATATGAAAGAGTGTTCCAAATCTCTACTTGTGGGTATTCCCAGGGGCTTGTGGGAATTACTTACAACCAATGAGCTTGCTCCTCTTAGAATTCCTAAAGTGTAAACTCCCTTTAAAGGCCTGAACCAAAGGTCTGAGCCAGAGAACTGTCAAGTCAACCTGAGTTCTCACCTTGTCACTGTCCAGACAACCTGAGTTCTCACCTGGTAATCCTAACATCTCCCCCTTTCTTTTGATTTAGAACATAGGGTAGTCATGACCTTGAAACATAAATCCATCTATATGGGAGGTATTACACATAATTACATAAATTACATAAGCACATAGTAACATAGTACATGCTAGAAGTATGTAACAAATAACATTTGTATTTTTGTCAAGGAAACCACCATCCTCAAAGTCAGACAGATTTGCAACCTTAGGGTAATTTTCAATTTCCCATTGTCATTCCACATGCATAATCTATTTTCATCTTCACAACTTCTCATGCACGGATCTCTTTCTCTCCAATCTTTCCATTCATAGCCACCAACCAAAGTTAGATCCTTTTTACTTTTTTCTTGGGCTACTACAATAGCTCTCTGTTTTTATTCTTTTGGTTTTTCTTTATTGTATCTTTATTTCCCACAAAATTATTAGCTTCCATTTGCTCAATTCTATTTTTTTAAGAGAGCATACTTTTTTTATTTTTATTTTTTTAATTTTATAATTATACATTTTTGACAGTATATATGCATGAGTAATTTTTTTTACAACATTATCCCTTGTATTCATTTTTCCAAATTTTCCCCTCCTTCCCTCTACTCCCTCCCCTAGATGACAGGCAATCCCATACATTTTACATGTGTTACAGTATAACCTAGATACAATATATGTGTGTAAATATCATTTTCTTGTTGCACATTAAGTATTAGATTCCAAAGGTACATGTAACCTGGGTAGATAGACAGTAGTGCTAACAATTTACATTCACTTCCCAGTGTTCCTTGTCTGGGTGTAGTTGTTTCTGTCCATCATTGATCAACTGGAAGTGAGTTGGATCTTCTTTATGTTGAAGATTTCCACTTCTATCAGAATACATCTTCATACAGTATTGTTGTTGAAGTGTATAGTGATCTTCTGGTTCTGTTCATTTCACTCAGCATCAGTTGATGTAAGTCTCTCCAAGCCTCTCTGAATTCATCCTGCTGGTCATTTCTTACAGAGCAATAATATTCTATAGCCTTCATATACCATAATTTACCCAACCATTCTCCAATTGATGGACATCCATTCATCTTCCAGCTTCTAGCCACTATGAAAAGGGCTGCCACAAACATTTTGGCACAAACAGGTCCCTTTCCCTTCTTTAGTAAATGTCCATAAGTCCATTGTCCATAGTTTCGTCTTGTGTTAGGAAATCCAATGATTCCTGCTGGTTTTAAAGATTTTTAACAGTCTTTTTATTAGCCATGATCTTTCGGTGTGAGATGTTTCTTAGATCTTCTCCTTTGTTTAGAAGAGAATTTTTAAAGAGAAAATTAATGGGTTGTTTTGAACACGTTAAATTTGTGTTGCCTATAGTTTGAAATGCCCAAGATGCAGTTGGTGATGTTATAGTTCAGAAGAGAGCCAAGGACTAAATATTTAGGTCTGGGCATCATCTATTTAGACATAATAATTAAACCCATAAAATTGATGAGATAATGCAGAAAGGGAAAAAAGGTCAAGATCAGAGCTTTGGGCACATACCCTATCAATGGGCATGGCATGGGCCATCAAAGGAAACTGAAAAGAAATGGGAATACAAGAAGAAAGAGAACCAAAATACAGCAGTCACAAAAACTTGGGGAAGAGAAATAGCCATGAGATGATTGACATAGAGGTCAAGAAGATGGGAATTCAGAATTGGCAATTAACTTATTCTTACTAAATATTGTTATTATTAAATAACTTTAAAATTATGTTATATTATGTTAACTTTTTTTTTTTTTTTTAGGCAATTGGGGTTAAGTGACTTGCCCAAGCTCACACACCCAGGAAGTGTTAAGTGTCTGAGACCAGATTAGAACTCTGGTCCTCCTGACTTCAGGGCTGGTGCTCTATCCACTGCACCACCTAGCTGCCCCTATTATGTTAACTTTGACAACAGAAGTTTTAGTTGAATTAAAGGGCCAGTAGCTAGATTACAGAGGGTTTAGAAGACCATAAGGGCTGAAGAAGTGGAAGTAATGAGATCCAAAGGTTTTTTTCAAGCTGAGAAAAGCAAGAAAGATGGTTGATGGGAGGATCAAGTGTTGGGATTACTAGGTGAGAACTGAGGTTGTCTGGATGGTGACAAGGTGAGAATTCAGGTTTTCTGGACAATTACAAGGTGAGAACTCAGGTTGACTTGATAGAGGGGGCAAGCTCATTGGCTGGGGTGGTTCTTCCCAGAAGCCCTTGCATTATCCCACGCCCATTCTCTGGGAGGATAAAAAGAGACAGCACTGGGCGCAGAGAGCAGATCGGCCTGGAGAAGGATAAGAGCTGGAGGAGATTCAGAGCCAGGATTCAAGGAAAAGACTCTGCATTGCATCAGGCTTGACGGGGCTCTCTGCAGGAAGGGAAGTCACTTCTAAGGACAAGAGTTAACAGCAACTGCCTGGAGACAACGGTTCGTTACAGGAAGAAGAATCTGTCGGAGAGATTTGAGTAGAAGACACAGCAGATCTCTTCCCAGAGAGCGATCCAGCAGCTTCTGGAGACGACAGCTCGCTACAATTGGCGCCCAACGTGGGGCAAGGACTTTTGCTTATCCTGACAAGAAGAGCTAGACCAGACCTTCGCAATTTGGCGCCCGAACAGGGACAGACACAGTCCTGATTCCAGTGGAAAAGCTTCCAATCTAGATCTCAGTCTCTCTGACCCAGAACCGTGAGTAACGAGGAAACTTTGTTAAAGATTAAGTGAGCGTGCTAATAGATAAATAAGGAACTTAACTTGTTAAGGGCTAAACCAGGAATCTCTTATAGCTGAAATGGGGCAGATGTTAGCTATATTCAATCCCTGGACCTCAGCCGACTCAACCCCAGCCCCAGAAGCAACCTCAGCTCCATTCAGGAGTGGTACTATAGAGAGTATAATCAACATAATTGAGGAGCAGAGTTTACTTGTAACCTGGGTACAGATTGCTAAACTCTTGGCTGCATTAAGACGCACATCCCCTTGGTTCTTAGAGGAAGAAAAGATAGATGTAGATAAATGGAAGCTAGTGGGATATGAAATGAAAGAATTTCAAGCAAAAAATGGGCCTCGTTCAATTTCTGCAGAAGTATTTTATATCTACAACATAGTTCAATTAGCCTTAAACTATCAAGCAAGTTGTAGGAAAAGGAAAAGTTCTAAAAATGAACAGAGGAGGAAGTGTGAGGAAAAAAGGAAAGATCAAGATCTTTCCCTAGAGCAAGAGGATTTAAATGAGGAATTATGGTATGATTCTCTTGAAGAAGCTTCAACCCTGCCTAGAGAACAGATTATTGACAGGCCCACATCAACCCCACCTTCAGAGATGGAGGAAGAAAGAGGGGAAGAGGCAGAAACACAAACAGAATTGCCTGTGAAGAAGCCTAAGCCTATGACAAGATTAGAAAAAGCATTGGTTAAAGCTAAGAGAGAAGGACAGGATATAAGTGATTTTATACATGCATATCCTGTGATTGAAAATACTGACTCTGTAGGTAAAAAAAGGAGAAGATATGCACCTTTAGATTTGAATAAAATTAAGGATTTGAAAAAAGGTTGTACCCTTTATGGGGCTACATCAGCTTATGTCAAAATGTTACTAGATGGTTTGTCTTATGAAGTCCTAACCCCGAATGATTGGAAATCCATAGCAAGGACATGTCTGGAACCTGGAGAAAATTTATTATGGCTTGCGGAATTTCATGAATTATGTAAAATTCAAGTCAGATGCAATTTGGAAATAGGAGTTAACACACAATTCACTTTTGAGCACTTAGCTGGTGAAGGTCAGTATGGAGAGAATTCGGAACAGATTCATTATACCATGACAATATATGAGCAAATTGCTAAGGCTGCAATAAAAGCTTGGGGTGTCCTTCCTGGACAGAAAGATCGTGGAGAGGCTTTCACTAAAATACAGCAAGGTCCCAATGAACCTTTTGCAGATTTTGTGGGACGTTTGCAAACTGCTGTCAAAAGAACTATTGGAGAAAATTCAGCTACAGAAATAATGACCAGACATCTGGCTAAGGAAAATGCCAACGAGATTTGCAAAAGAATTATATGGGGATTAAACAAAGATGCTCCTTTAGAGGAGATCATAAGACGCTGTGCTACAGTGGGAACAAATGCTTTTTACACCCGGACAATGATGAATGTGGAAAGACAGGGTCCCTCCTGGCAAGGGCCTTCTAGAGAAACTCAGCGATGTTTTCAATGTGGAAAAATTGGGCATCTAAGAGCTCAGTGTAGATATGGAGATACAGTGAAAAGACAGGGTGAGAGAAGACCTAAAACCCCATGTCCAAAATGCAACAGAGGATTCCATTGGGCATCAGAGTGTAGAATAATTCAGGGAAATGGGATGAGGGGCCCAGGTCCAGGGCCCCAGGCAAAAAAGACTTGGGGCATGATGGCAGCTGATGTTACACCTAAAGAGCCTTTAGAAGGTCAGGACTCTGATTTGATCAACCAGCAGAAAAGTAATCACATGGTAGAAAGGGATTACCTGATAAGTGAGCCAAAAGGCAATCAGATTGCAAAAATGGATTACACTTGGGGAGAATACAGGCCTTTTAAACCAACAGGGCTGTGCCCAGTGCAAACAACTCCAATGTAATTGTCAGATGATGAGAAGAGATTTAGAAAGTGGTAAATAGAAGGAAATTAGATAGGTTAACTGCCTGGGGGAGAGGGTTTGCTTGTATTTCTTCAGCAGGAGAAGGAATCAGATGGGTGCCAACGAGTCATATTCGCCTTGTCCATCAGAGAGAGACAGAAAAAGAGAAAGACCTCAAAATAAAGGAGAAGATCTAAGAAACATCTGACACTGAAAGATCATGGATAATAAGGAGACTGTTAAAGAACTTTAAAACCAGCAGGAATCATTGGACTTCCTCACACAAGATGAGACTAATGGACAATGGACTTATGGACATTTATAAATTTTCAATTTATGATTATGATTATGTTATATACTTCTAGCATGTGTTATGTTACTATGTTACTATGTGCTTATGTAATTTATGTAATTATCTGTAATACTTCCCATATTGATGGATTTATGTTTCAAGGTCATGACTGTCCTATGTTCTAAATCAAAAGAAAGGGGGAGATGTTGGGATTACTAGGTGAGAACTGAGGTTGTCTGGATGGTGACAAGGTGAGAATTCAGGTTTTCTGGACAATTACAAGGTGAGAACTCAGGTTGACTTGATAGAGGGGGCAAGCTCATTGGCTGGGGTGGTTCTTCCCAGAAGCCCTTGCATTATCCCACGCCCATTCTCTGGGAGGATAAAAAGAGACAGCACTGGGCGCAGAGAGCAGATCGGCCTGGAGAAGGATAAGAGCTGGAGGAGATTCAGAGCCAGGATTCAAGGAAAAGACTCTGCATTGCATCAGGCTTGACGGGGCTCTCTGCAGGAAGGGAAGTCACTTCTAAGGACAAGAGTTAACAGCAACTGCCTGGAGACAACGGTTCGTTACAGGAAGAAGAATCTGTCGGAAAGATTTGAGTAGAAGACACAGCAGATCTCTTCCCAGAGAGCGATCCAGCAGCTTCTGGAGACGACAGCTCGCTACAATCAAGTAAGGGACTTTTTAAATGTGGGGAGACTTGAAAGTGTTTGTAGAGAGCAGAGGGGCCAGAAAATAGGGTGAGATTGAAGATAAGGGAAATTAAGGTTATTATAGAGAGGAAATCCTAATAAAAGTTTGAAATGCTTCAGCCACAAAGCTCTAAACATCTAAAGTCATATACGACTCATATTTTTTTTACTTCAATTCCCATCTTCTATTCAAGATAGAACACTGTCTCTCAAGGAATTGAGACTGGGAAGGGAGGATAGTATAACCAGAGCAGGAATGTGAGCCTAACAAAGTATCGAGGGATGGGGATTAGAGGTATCTGTGAGGATAAAAAATAGGGTTAAGAGTTGTAAAGCAAAAAGAAAGATGGAATTGTGATCTACTGAAGGAATGTGAAAGCTCGTGAATATGGAATGTTTATGAGGGATGACAAAATGAAGGATATAACCATTTTGTGCATAACTAAGGTAGGATGGAGAAGTAAGTCATGGGAATTGAGTAAACTGAGCTAGTGGGAAATTGGGATATTTCAGCAAATGTATATAGATATCCCCTTATAAGAGGTCAGGAATAGGAGAGAAGGGAAAGACTATAAAACAATCACTGAACTCACTGAGGAAGGAAGGAAGGAAAATCACCCAAACATGTATTGTAACAGCCAACAACAATAGGATTGAGTGATAAATTTGGATAACACAAACCAGAGAAGTGTTTGCTAAGTAATGGTGAAAGAGAAAGAATCTGAAGTAACAATGGGGAGCAAAGAGTAGTATAATTCCACCATGATCAGTGAGTTGGATGTGAGAGGAAAAAGTGTAGCTACTGCTAAAAAGAGTCAGTCACACAGGAAGTACTATCATTTGGAGTGAGCGAGGTCTCAGTGAGGAAAGGAGAAATGAAAAGGTTTAAAATGAAAGGAATGTTGTTAGTTGTGAAACAAGCATTCTAGAGGACATAGTAGAAAGGAGCAGTGGATCTGGAGTGGTTCATTGGAAGGCAGGGAGTTTAGGTTAAGGTAGATGGGAATAAAAGAGGTGATTCATTCATCTGTCTAGTCATCCTGGACCCATATGCCACTGGCCCCAAATGGCTCTGGAGGGGAAAGTGAGTTAGGTGACCTTGCACAGCCCTTTCTCATTTAAATCTAATTTTCTTGCATGTCACAGCATCACCCCCCAATGTCATGATCCTCTTCAAGAACAAAGAACAAACAATAATAACAACAAGGTTTTCCTTAGAGACCTTTACTCTAGGTAAGTGATGTCTTAGGAAGCCTGAACAAAAATTATGACCCAAGAGTCTGGTAGGCAATTTCAGGAAAGGAAAAAATAAAGATATGAAACAAAGTGAGTACCCTGGAAGTCAAGGCACAGGAGAGAGAATCACAGGCCTACATTCAGATAAAATCCCCCCGAAAGGCCCTCACTGGGGCAGAAGAGAAGGCGGGAGTTAGCACAGCCATAGGAAGGAGCCAAGCCCCGTCATCTACTAACGGGGCACAGGGGAGACCTTCCCACCATCTCTGACTGGCCAATCACCCACCACTTGGAGCTGTCCCATGCATTCCCATCCAGGGCAGCAGGACCCTACTGTCAGACCAGAGCTGGACAAATCTCCTGTTAAGTACTGCTTCTGACACAGTAGTCCTGTGACTAGGCACTTAAGCTCTCAATGTCCCCAAGAAGCTCTCTGTCTCAGAGCAGGTGCTGATCTACATTAACGGGAGATTTTCTCTTTGGAAGTTCCCTACAACAGTTAAATCAGTTGCCTCCAAAATGTCCAGTGGCAGTGGGCAGTCACTCATCAGAATCTGAAAGAATATTTCCATAGAAATCACTAGGGGGCGTTCTACCACCACATCAATTAAAGCAGGGAGGAATTCGCTTTTTTCCCCTCATGTACACAGCATGCTCAAGGATCAGAAGCGACCATGAGTTTTTGCCAAACTGGTGACAACACTGGGAAAGGAGTAGAAAAGAGATTCCTCATCTACACAATTAGGAAAGAAACAAATACTCTAAGTGCTAGGACTCCAATCGACATTTATGAAGGGCCTATTATATATACCCAGGCAATGGTGATAGAAGTCCTGCGTTCAAAATGTTACAGGCCTAGGAGTGGGGACCAGACACAAGCACAGATAACACAATACACAAGATCAGTATTGTACTGCAATTGTACTGAGTCCAACTCAGAGTTCTAAGGGGAAAGGTGAGATCCCAGGATGATCTTTCCAGGAGGAGAAGAAAAGGCATTTGAGTTAATCCTAAAAAAGATAATCAGGAATTTAATAGGTGGGGGAGGAAAGGGAAATGGAGAGTTAAAGTGTATTCCAGGTTTAGTGAAGAAATCCTTGGACTTGAGGCTCAGAAATTGTGTTAAAAATCCAATTTCAGCCAGGGCTTTGTGACCATGAATAAGTAATTTCACCTCTCAGTCTTATTCTGTTACCTTATAAAAGGGGGGAATGACACCTAGGCTACTTTACCTGATAATATGTGTGCATTTGCGTAATGAATTTTACAAACCTCAAATTACTACAAAAATGGCATTTCTCCTATGCATAACAAATATGAATGAAGTCAATGATACATTTTGAAGTAAAAGAAAGTATCCTTCTGGATAGAGTGCAAAGTACACAGAGGGAGGAAAGTGACATGAAGAAAAGATGAAAAGGATGGCAGTTACAAAAGAGACATTTATTAAGCCCCTAGTCACTAGTGCTAAGTGTGCTAGTCACTGTGCTAAGTGATAGAGATATAAAGAAAGGCAAATTCTTACTTCCAAGGAGAACATAATCTTTGAGGTGAAATGACATACTAAAAACTTTATACAAGCTATATACAGGATAAATTAGAAATAATCAACAGAGGAAAGGTCCTAAATTTAAAGGGGATTGGTAATGGCTTCCTGTAGAAGTGAAATTTTAGCTGGAACTTGAAGGAAGCCAGAGAAGACGGAAAGCAGAGATGAGAAGGGAAGACTATTTCAGGCACTGTGGGATATCCAGTGAAAATTTGTGAAGTTAGAGATGGAATATCTTGTTAGAGAAAAACCAAGGTAGTCTGGTGTCATTGGATGGAAGAGTACATGAAAGCATTCAAGTATAAGAAGACGGGAAAGATAAGGATGAGGGGAAGAAAGCATTAAAAAGGGCTTCAAACCAAAAAAAAAAAAAAAAATTTATATTTGATCCAAGACCACCAAATTATTTTGGTTTTAAGGCATTGACTGTCAAGCAAAGAACCTGAAATTTTATTCAAGAAGCAATCTGGAACAACTGGAGATTTTGGAACAGAAAAGATACATTCTGTGATTACAAATTATCAAACAAAATAATTCAATCTATGTTCTCTTTCTTCACTAAGACAAAAAGAGTAGTCTCAAAAAAAAAGTGCATGCTTGTTTGTATAGATATATAGATATATAGATATAGATAGATAGATACATATATATATACACATATATATACATATATATTACATGTAGACAAATGTACATACATATATTCATGTGTGTATGTATAGCTATATATATACACATATATGTATATCTATACATACACACACACACACACACACACACACACACACACACACATATATATATATATATATATATATATATGTATATGTATATCATTGTATACAGAATAATAATGCATAGCAAAGAATTCACCAGAAACAGAGGTATAGTTAAGCACAGGAAAACCTCTTTCTGGAAGAAGTTATGAAACTTCATTCCTTGGTTATATTTTGAAACAAAATTTCCACTGACAACCACTCCATGATGGATTAGTATAGACAGGACTTGATGTGCCAAGCAGCATTTGAAGGTGCTTTTTTTTTTTAAGCTTTTCCATGCTATGGTTTCCAGACCAGAGGATTTCTATCCAAAGAAGAGAAGGATGACAAAGTCAGTGACTTTGAGATGTGTTCTTAGAATGATCTGATAAATCAAGAATGTACGCACAAAGGATTTCTCAAAATCCCAAAAGAGAGCAGTAATTTCCACCAGCTCCATAATTTGTTACAGCTTTGTCAATGTAATATACAGTGACTGGTTCTCTGGGCAGAGAAAAGATGATTTTTTTCCCTTACTTAAAGGACCCATGATTTCAGAATCATTTCAGAAGGTCCTCCTTCCAAGAATGCACATCAAACCTCATCTGTACCTGAGAAAATACTTTTAGTTGCTGTGGCTAAAACTAGACATGTATCATTACCCTCTTTTTTGTTCAGTGGACAAGTGTTTATCTTATAAAGCCTTATCTTATAAGCCTCTCAGAACTTATCAGGGCTAATCTTCAAATGCAAAACAGACAATATTAACACAACCCAAAAATGGTCTACCTTGGTAAGACCTGTCAGAAGTTGGGTCCCTCTGGGATGGCCATACCACAATGAAGCAACAGAATGGGACCTTTTCTGAAAGACTTTTTTCTCATTAGATTGTTCAATCTTAAAACCTTTAGGGTTGTTTTTTTTTTTTTTTTTTTTTTTTTTGCCTTGATCACGCTCTTATACCATCCACAAAGCTTAACAAATCTTTGATCCAAATGCAAAACTTTGTCTGATTTAATCATGTAAGCATCCATCCTGTTACTTTTTCTGACATCTCTGTGCATCATCACAAACCAAAAAATAACAGTCCTAAAAAAGCCCATAGCTGCTAGAGCTTTCACTCCCAGTCAGAGGGTCTGAAATCAAAATCTACTCTTTAAATGGTTACCATTTATGTAACCTTGGACATCAATTTCATAAACCTGTTGGGCCTGTTTCTTCATCTATGAAATGGGCAGTTTGGACTAGAAGGCCTCCCAAGTTTTAAGCTGTGATCTCCTATCCTATGTTCTTCTGGTTGTGAGGGATAGATTATCCTATCCAAAAATGACTACTCAGAGATCGCTCATAGAAAAACAGATTTATTAGAATCTTGAGAAGCGGACCCCATCCTGGTCTGTGAGCCAGATTCACAGCAGGAGAGAGCCACTCCCTTGAAGATGCTCACGACTTTTATACATTTCAGACAAAGAACCTTCAAAATTCCACTCTCCATAGGTTGTGATTGGTCGTATTTGGTCAGTGGAATGCAGCTGGCAATGTGATTTATAGCTTCTTCAGCCACGTATAGATTAATCCCTATTTGGGCAAAGGAATGCAGTGTAGGTCTTCACATGACTGGGGCCTATAGGTCTGATTTTACCTTAGCTAGCAGTCTCTGAACAATATGTGCTTAATCTGTAAATTGTTCACCATACCTTACTCCACACATGGTCAAGCTCAACAGGACAGGTCTGGGGGAAAGAAAAGTAATGTTCAATCAATCCACTTCAAGTGTTTCCCCTTTCCAATCCATCTTCCATTTAGCCACAAATGATTTTTCTAAAAGCATAGGTCTTTCTTACTTAATAAAACCTAATGGCTCCATATCGTCTCTAGGATCGTAACCTGCAAAGGTCTGGTCTAGCTCCTCTTGTCGGGATAAGCAAAAGTCCTTGCCCCACGTGTGGACGCCAAATGTAGCGAGCTGTCATCTCCAGAAGCTGCCAGATCGCTCTCTGGGAAGAGATCTGCTGTGTCTACTCAAATCTCTCAGACAGATTCTTCTTCCTGTAACGAACCGTTGTCTCCAGGCAGTTGCTGTTAACTCTTGTCCAGAGAAGTGACTTCCCTTCCTGCAGGGAGCCCCGTCAAGCCTGATGCAATGCAGAGTCTTCTTCTATCTCTGGGAGTCCTCTCTTTTATTCTCCCAGAGAATGGGCGTGGGATAATGCAAGGGCTTCTGGGAAGAACCACCTCAGCCAATGAGCCTGCTCCTTCCATCAAGTCAACCTGAGTTCTCACCTTGTAATTGTCCAACCTGAATTCTCACCTTGTCACTATCCAGACAACCCGAGTTCTCACTTAGTAATCCTAACAGTAACCTAGTCCCCCCCTATCTTTCAAGTCTTTTTTTACACTCTATTTTCCCCAACATGGACTTTTCCAGTCCAGTTATCCTTGCTCCCTGGCTATTTCACATAAAAGACACTCCAGTTTTCAGCTCAGAGAATTTTCTCTGACTACCCCTCATTCCCTTCTCCTGACTACTGACCTCCCCAGCTTCCTTTTTAAGTCCCAACTAAAATCCCACCTTTTATAGGAAGTCTTCCCTAACTGCTCTTAATTCCAGTGCTTTTCAGCTTTTAATTATTTCTTATTTATCCTATATGTGTCTTGCTTTTAATGTATCTGTTTGCATGTTGTCTTTTCAGTTAGATTGTGAGTTCTTTAAAGGCAGGAACAGTTGCTTTTTCTTTTTTGTATCATCAGTGCTTAGCATAGTACATGGCATATAGTAGGCACTTAATGTTTATTGCAATTATAATAGTAACATCAAAGATCATTGATTACAGATTATCCTAACATAATAATGAAAAAGTTTGAAATATTGTGATCATTACCAAAATATGACACAGAGGCACAAAGTGAATATTGGGAAAATGCCATCAATAGATTTGCTCAACACAGGGTTGCCACAACCCAATTTTATTAAAATATAGTAATAATATAGTGCCTGCAAAGCACAATAAAGTGAAACATAAATAAATGTTTGATTGATTGGGAATGTGAACAGAGGTGATAATTAAATTCATGGGAGTTGAAGTCTCCCTTGAGAAAGCCTAAAGAAAGAGATTCATTCATACTCTAAGCATCACATACATCTCTTTTTCTCCAATTTGACTTGTTTCTACCTCTACAATATTTCCCTCACACAATATCTTCTTTCTACGGATATAGCCATAGTTAGTTCAGTCCGTTATCACCCCTTGCTTACGTAATAATAATAAATAGTATTTATATAACTTACAAAAGACTTAAAATATTCTCATTTTATCTTCTCAACAACCCTAGAAGGTAGGTACTATTTTTTTTCCAAATTTTTCAGATGAGGAAACTGAGGCTGAGTAAGATTCAGGGCCTTGACCAGGATCATATAATAAGTATCTGAGGCTGTATTCAAACTCAGATCTTTCTTACTCCTATTCCAACAGGGTCCACAAGCCAAATTTGGTTTAGCCCTTTTCCTAGCCAATTTAGACTTACTCCTAATTTGGTTTCCTTGACTCAAGCCTCCCTCTCTTTCCATTTTAATCTCCCTATAGATGTCAGAGTTATACCCAGAACAAAGGTCAAATCTGGTCATTCTTGTTGCTCATTAAGCACTCTACCTTTAGGCAATAAAATTACCTCATTACTTTTAGGATCCAATAAAAAAAAAACTCCCCTAGGGTTTCAAGCCTTTCACAATCAAGTCCAATCTCTCTCCCCAGGCTTAAATCCAGCCCAGGACTCTTGCTGCTCTTTGGCATAACAATACAGCACTAAATTCTCCAAGACTAGGAACAATCCTGCTTGGAATGCATCTTCAACTTCCCCTCGGCCTTTTAGAAACCAGTTCCAAGGGCTATCTTCAATTTAGAATTCTAAATTTAGAAAGAAAGACCTTTCTTTCTTTCTCCCCAAATCCACCTCAATCCATTCATTTCCTTCCAAATTAAATGGGAATTTTTGACATAAACTTCTATGTGCATATTTCCACTTATAGAACTTCTCTGAGGACAAGTTTTGTCTTTGTACTTCCAGCATCTGACACACAGTAGGTGCTTAATAAACATTTCTGAACATCTTTTTTTTAAGTTTGTTTTTTGATAAATTTTATTTTCAAAACATAAGCATAATTTTCAACATTCATCCTTGCAAAACCTTGTATTCCACATTTTTTCCTCTCTTCCTTCTTCCTTCCCCCTCCCCCAGTCAGCAAGTGATCCAATGTTAAAATATGTGCATACATATTTCCACAGTTATCATGCTGCACAAAAAAAAAAAAAAAAAAAAAAGATCAAAAAGAAAAAAAAATGAGAAAGAAAACAAAATGCAAGCAAACAATAACAAAAAGAGTGAAAATACTATGTTGTGATCCATACTCAGTCCCCATAATCCTCTCTCTGGATGCAGATGGCTTTTCCCATCACAAGACCATTGGAACTGGTCTCAATCATCTCATCGTTGATGCCCATCAAAATTGATCATTGTATAGTCTTCTTGTTGCCATGTACAGCGATCTCCTGGTTCTGCTTATTTCACTCAGTATCAGTTCCTGTAAGTCTCCCCAGGCCTCTCTAAAATCATCCTGCTGATGGTTTCTTATACAACAATAATATTCCATAACATTTGTTTCCATAACCTACTCAGCCATTCTCCAAGTGATGGGCATCCACTCAGTTTCCAGTTTCTTGCCACTACAAAAAGGGCTGCCACAAACATTTTTACACATGTGGGTTCCTTTGGGAGATAGACACTGTGTAGAGACACTGCTAGGTCAAAAGATATGCAGTTTTGTTAGCCCTTTGGACATAGTTCTAAATTCATTCCAGAATGGTTGCATCAGTTCACAACTCCACCAACAATGTATGTGTCTTAGTTTTCCCACATCTCCTCCACATTCATCTTTTCCTGTCATCCTAGCCAATCTGAAAGATATGTAGAGATATCTCAGAATTGTCTTAATTTGCATTTCTTTAATCAATAATGATTTAGAGCATCTTCTCATTGTGATATTTCTTTAGTTAATAATTAGATAGCTAACATTAATTTAATGTTTACCATATACCTGGCTTTGTTTGGTCTTCACAACAATCCTGAGAGGAAAGTGCTATATTTTTTGCAGATAAAGAAACCCAGACAGAGGTTAAGTGACAAGTCAAGTATCTGGGGCCACACTTGAATTCAGATCTTCCTGACGCCAGGCCAAACATTCTAACCATTTAGCTATCCTTCTCCTTTATCTATGTAATCTTATATTTAGTTTATATATCCATTTGGACCTTATTATGGTATATATCAGTCTATTTTCTGTCAAACTCCTTTCATTTTCCTAGCAAAGGTCAAATACAGAACCCCAAACCATATAGGGATTTATCTAATGGTCTCATGTCATCTTTGGGAACAAGGTAGAAAAATATAGGCTAGTTAGGGTGGATTTAGTCATTAATGGTCTTATAAAGGATCTGCACTTAGCTCCAGGCTATTTACTAGTTTTATCAAGGACTTGGATAAAGGTATAGAGGCCATAATTAATTATCAAATTAATAGATGACATTAAGCTAGCTGGAGGAAGAAACAACTGACATGGACAAAATCAAAAAGTCTCAGATGAGGACATTGAGGTGAATGTATTAAGAATTTCAATAGAAATAAATGTAAAAAGTCTTAGCCTTGGGTTCAAAAAAGTCAACTTTACATGAACTGATCCAACCATTCTGGAGAATAAATTGGAGCTCTGCTCAAAGAATTAAAACTGTACATACCCTTTGATCCAGCGATCAAAGGAAAAGGGGAGGGGATGAGAAGAAGGGCTATTTGTAAAAGGATGTCTATCAATTGGGGAATGGCAACAGCTGAGATATGATTGCAATGAAATGTTACTGCACTATAAGAAATTACAAGCAGGATTTCAGAAAAAAGCTCACCTTACACAAAGAAACAAAGTGAAGTGAGAACATTGTAGCCAGTAACAGCACTATCAATGAATTAGCAACAATCCCAAGATTGACAAAGCATATTACTCTCCCCCAGAGAAGGAAGTGATATTGTCTGAATAGACTGAAGCATGTGATTTTTCATTCTTTCATATTTTTCCGAGTCTTCTTGTACAAAATAACCAATACGGAAATGTTTTACATGATTGCATGCGTATAACCTGTACTTTTGACTGCTTACCATTTCAGAGCTATGGAGAAGAGAGAGGGAAAGACAGAATCTGGAACTCAAAAAAAAATTTTTAAATGTTAAACATGTAATTCCATTTCAAAACCACTGCCATTTTGATTAAATTAAAGGAACTGAGTTTATTTCAACAAAAAAGGCAAAGAAGAAACTATATATTAATATTCCAGTAGCAATGGGCAACTTCTGATTTTAAAGTTGTTTAAAAGGAACATTTAAGTTTGAAATTAGCAACACTAAACTCCAAGGATCATATGGCAGAACTTCTTATGGAGTCTATAGACATTTTAGAGAAAGGGAATAATTGTATTTTCTGAAGGGAGGCAATCCTACCTAGGAAGAGGGGCGCTAGAACAGATCACCTTCCAGATTCTTTCAGCCTATGATTCAAAGAAATAAAGGGAAGCAAAGGAATTGTGTGTACCCAAATTCTAGAGTATATGGCCAAATTCACACCTTGGAAATGCATGCCAAATATATATTGCCATTTGTTATTTTTTTAAGTGAAAAAAAATAAAAACATCTGAGAAAATTCCATTGACAGCTTCAAGCTAATGTTTGACAAACCACAGATATTGTTGAAAAATAAACAAATTGATATGCTGAATTTTCAATTTACCTGAAGTTTAAGGTTTGCAGAGCTCTTTTCTGATTTTTCCTACCCGCCCAGTACATATTGGAAATAGCATCCTCCATTTTACATAAGTAAACAGACTTGTGGTCATGTAGCTGGGATCAAAGACATGATTTGATTACAGGTCTAAGTATGCATTCTTCTATTTCACAGCATTATTGTAGACTGGAGAAAGGTAATGGATATGTTTTAGGAGTACAAACTCATAAGCATTGGTTTCAAAGAGTTCAAATTGCTTCATGTTGTATAGATTTTTCTACATCCCTCCTAAGAAACCAAAGACACAAGGAACTTTTTCTTGTATTTTTACATTCAGACCAGTCAAGATGGGATGCTGAGCTAGAAAAGTTCTAGTACCATTCTCCCTAACCAAATGCCACTTATTACTAATAGATAAATGTGTCATTGAATGGTTAACTAATTAGGCATTCACCAGTGAAAATAATGTGCACAATCTGGTTTCCAATCCATTTATTTAGATAATCCATTAATTTATTCTGCCTCCCTTGTTCCTCCAAAAAGTTAAATAAAATATTTCAGGATCTAAATGCCAACATTGAAGACAAAAAAGAGAACTTGTAAAAGGATGAGTAAGTTCAAAATATTAATTTTTTTAAAAAAGTCAAATATGCATGCAAAGCATATGCCAAGGGAGCACAAGACTCATCTAAGGAGTGGTGAAAGGATCTGAGTGCTCCATACAGCTACTTATTTACATGGTTTAGGAGATGACGGATGGGAAAGCAGCAGATTCCACAAGACTTACACAGAACAGGGTTCCATTAAAAAAAAAAAAAAAAAAAAAACACCCACAAGACAGATGTCTCAACCATTCATTTTCAAATCGTCGAACTAGGATCACATAAACAGTACATTTCTCATTTTTATTTCAACATTTAAGATTCACAGATGGAGAATTTATATTCAAGGACATCTCCATGGCAGACAGTACCAAAGCATACAGACATTTCACAATGGTCAACAAACTGATTTTAGTTACCAGAATTATACGCTTGTATTAATTGTGAGTTTTTACCCCCTAGAGATAGCATTCTCATCAAGTTTTATCCAAACAATTTTTCAGTTGAGTATTTTACTGGCCTCATTAGAAGAAATACCTGAAAAGGAGTATATGGTACAGGCATAAACAAATTTCATTTACATTTTCCATTGATGATTTCCCTTGTTGGCATTTATCAGATATAAATTATATCGTACACATCAATAAACTATTAGACCAGTGTGAACCATTAACGATATCATATAACATATTCAACCAATCAATGGATGTATATTTTATTCATAAGACTTTATTCTGTATCACCAAATTCTAAATAAACTACTAAATATGGTTTCTGAATTGTCAATCTACCATACAAATCTACTCAATTCTTCTGAACACTGAATTGTATTAGGAGTGGATAACTTTAATTTTTATGGATCATATACCAAATCTTAAACCACCAAAGCACAAAGTGCAACTACTAAAGAACAATATTGCCTAAAAACTTGGTAAAACTGACAATGCATTAGTCACCTGCTTTGTTTTTAGTTTTCTGAAGTTATTCAAACACTTCTTCCAGATTGCAAGGAATACTTCAGAAAATTGCTTACAATTTTATATACCCTATATATATAGCAATAAGGTTACAATGATATTTCTGTCCTTCCTCATCAATCAAAATAATTTTCTTCTAATTTTTTAAAATATCTTCATATATATATATACACACTCCTTTAAGGCTTACAAAGCACTTTGCTCACAACCAGAAGTTTATAATTAGCATCTCCACTTTACAAATGAGAAAACTGATACACAAAAAGGTGACTTGCCTATGGTCAGTATCAGAGCTCAAAATTGAACCCAGATTATAGGATCATAGATTTAGATTTCATAATCCTAGATCAGCCCTCTCATTTTACAAATGAGAAAAGTAACTGCACATCTAGCACTTTCTCCATTACATGGTACGGCTTCTTCTTTTTAAAAAAGGGCAGGACACCATAGCATCTTTAAGAGCTGACAAAGTAGGTGGTTTTCTCTAAAAGACATTTTGTACTTGTAAAGCATAAAAAGACACAAAGCATCAAAGAATTTTTTGTTACATTAATAAGAGGTTTGCACACTGGAGTAATAGTGCAATTTATTGAGGCCTAACTGTCAAACAATAGTTCTTGAAATAACATACTTCTAGGGCCAAATTTTATTTGCCAAGAGATTTTACTTTGAAGAATGACGAATAAGGTAATGCTTCCCTTAAACTTGTTCCAAAACCCTAACCCACATAAACAATAATAAAATTAACTATATGTTGAACATTCAGCAGGTGTATTTACCATTTTAACAGGTATCAAGTCATTACTAATATCAATGCAACTACTTGTACGTCTATTTTAACAAGCTGTTCAACACCTAGACTATAGCTGGATTTCAGTACTACCTTCACAATAGCAAAGTATATTAATATGTTAGTTTATAAATCTATTTAAAGCTTTGAAATACACCACCTCATTATTCCCTACCAAACAAATTCAAGTCCACTCTTGTTAGTTAAATCACATTTCAGATAAGTTAACTGCTTCCCTCCAAAAACTGGGCAAAATTTCAATTTAGATAAATACAATTTGAATCTTTTGGTCTTTATCATAGGTACTATTATATATCAAGAATTTCTTTATTCTCCCAAAGATGTATTTAATCAAAAGATACCCTAAGAAGTCATCTAAAAAGTACAAAATCTCACTTAAAAAGAGTAACTTTCAGTTAAGAATCAATATTCATTGGCCAGATAGTCTTAAAATTAAGCACCTGACTATTATAAAATGTTTTCTGTACTGCAAAACAAATACACATAATAGGAAGAGTGAATGTGTTCCAAGCATTTGCAGAGAACCAATGAAAACACTAATGTCTAAGCTGGTTGATGGCAGTAGCCATTTTGCTACCAAATTCAAATCCAATTTGTCCACAAGAATTTATTCTTAAAAGGTCTTTCAAAAAAAAATAACATGAATAAATCATAATCACATGGGTATATGAATTGATCTTAAAGTGCCACCACAGTAAAAGAATCTCCTTTTCCATTGTCTTACCTGAATGTATTCTAAAAATCTGATCAAATTTGGATCATTCAAAATATAAGTATTCCTATCTCTATTTGCCTTCAACTTAAAGCTGTGACAATTAGTCTCCCTATATTTTCTAACTACTCAGTTACATTTTCTTTTAATACAAATAAGATTTTCACAAGTAGTTCATGGTTTCACATACTCCTATGCTCAGATATTACAGCTATTGTATCTCTTATCAAACTGTATGTACATTTTCTATTTCACCATTTCTGTGCCTTCCTCTTCAGACTTAATAGGGTAAAGGAGCTAAAAGCTAAATCTAGAGCAATCAAATCCACTTAGGTGCATGTTGGCACTTAAGTACATGGCAAAAACAATATCATTCCTAACAGATTAATATGGGAGAAACTATAGAAAACAAGTATCAGCCTATTATTATAAAAGTTTACTATAATAATATAGCAACATGGTTCAACATAATTATTTCTCTAATGACAAAGTTTATATACTATCATTCTCAGATGGCAAAGTTTATACTATCCATATTTTCAGTATCGAAAATAAAAAGTTAGGACCAGTAAACTTTCTGGATTTTTATTAAATCCTAGTCTGAGGTAATTTAACAATAATATCTGATTTTACAGACATCATCCTAAAATCTGTAAACATCTTTCAAAAGTAAAGGACTTTTATATCATGATTTTTTTGCAGATTAAAAAAGGTGGCTTGATAACTACATAGAATTCTGGGGTAATTAATATACACTTGTTTAGAATAAATAGAAACAATGTTTGTTCAGAAGTATTTATTACAGTATTAATCCTAAGGCTTTCATATACATAGTTTAAATTGACAATGATACCCAAATGAATATCTCAGAATTTCAATGACACTGAAGAAGTCTATGGAAACTAACATTATATCATCAAGGGAAAGAAGTGGAATAAAGTTTCAAAAAGACAAGCCACCTTAGAGAAAAATGAAAGAAATGCAGAGGAAAAGAAGTAAAATTATGACAATGGAAAAAATTAAAGTCAAATCATTTTTGGATATTTGGATACTTTGAAGAAAAGTAATGATAGGCTCTATCTTTCACAAATCAAATGTTTATTGTTAAATTCAATGCTATTCAATGTCTCCTTTAACATCAGTTGAGCTAAAACTAAAAGATCCACAAATTGCAAATATTAGCCTTACCAGTAACCAAGACTTATCAAAAAAGGCCACAAAGTTAGATTTTATTACTTGATTTTATTTCACACCAGGTGGTGGATGCAAAGCATACTTTTTTAATAAAGTATAGACAATTAGCTTCACTCAGAATACACTTTTAATGCACATTTAAAAAAAAGGATTCATCTTACAAATTGTTTTGCAATCCAAATATACAATAGCTTGGAAAACAAATAGTTTAGAAAACAAAAGCCAATGTAAAAAGACTGATTAAAACAACTAAAACAGTACAGGTTTTATATGGCTCTGATTTTACAGTTTTCTTACTGCATCATCAATATCAGAAATCTGTTCCTTCAGCTGGCTCCATTGTTCTGGATTTAAAGAAATACCTAAAACATATTTTTTAAAAAATAGTTAAAATTTATTTTCAGTGCAAATCTTTACAAATGTAACTACAACTAAAATATCACAATTTAAATTTTAAATTATCGATCCTGAATACCATTAAGAGTTTAAAAACTAAAAAAACTTTATTACTGCCATGTAGTACTTTATTTCCCCACAAAGCCTTCTCTGGTCAGGCCAAACAAGATCATTAATGTTCTTATACACCAGCTCCATTTTGATGGACTACTGTATCTTTCAATTTTGAAACACATTCTTATGTAGTCTTGATAAGTAATCAGAGCAAAAGATAATCTGCAGTGATAGCACAGTCATCTGGAAATTAGCAAACCAAGCAGACATGCACAAATTTGCCAAGTAACAACCAAATCCAGTACCAAGTAAGGTTTTCTCCAAAGATCCATAGGAACCCAGGTCAGTCTAGAGGGTTCTAGAGGGTTAAGCAGCTCCTAGGGTACAGGCCCCAGGCCAGGACTCTGGATATCGCTGATGAAGCTAACTTAGGGCAGGGAGACCACAAACTGCAGGATACATTTAGTATTTCAGAAAACTAATACAACACACTCAACATTCACATTTCACTAAATTCTGTAAGCTACAAAACTTAGCAATAAAAATAAAGGGAATTACCCTAGACTGTAAAGAAAATAAACTTCATTTTTACTATCACATCTCAAGAAATTAAAGTAGGGCGATAAAAATAGATGATATACTAGTAAATTATCATACTTTGTACAAAGTTATACAATGGATGCAATTAACTCTTAGTTATTCACTCTTTTGCCTTGTCTTAATTTTGATTTAAGTTTTTCAAATCAAGTATATTTTTTTTCTATCTTACTCTCCCAAACCTCCAGTATTTCATGCTTTAATTCTATCAATAAATAAGTGGAAGAAAAAAAAATGAATTTTTGAGATTTCCATATGCAGAGGGCAAAACTGTAAAATACACAGCAAATGAGGGAATGACTATTTAAACTATTTCAAATAATTGAGCATTTGGAGCAACAACAAAAAATTGACTAATCTGTTGGACTTTCTATTACTGAAAAGCAGAAATAGGATAGAAGGCAAATGAAATACCAATATTTAATCCAAACTTAATCCAAACAAGATTTAAAGATGATAGATATTACAAAAAAAGCAACCAAGGTAACAATACCACGTAGGAGACAACGAAATTTTGTATAAAAAGGGAATTCAGTAAGTGGAATACTCTAAATGACAGGGAAGTGAGGTAAAGAATAATGAAAATAAGCAGAATTTTGTCATGAGCTAGTATTTTGAGGCAGTTCAAATGGTTATGTTCATGTGGCTGCTTTGGTTCTTCAGTTGCTGATGAGTGCACTACTACTATTAAAAACAACTTTTACTTTGGACACAGACTCACCAGACACTTAACTCTTCACCTTAATGAACTTATGAAATTATGCATGAGAGAATAATTTGTGTTTCTATCTCATACCTCAAGTAGACTAAATTCAACAATATGGCATGCTATAAGAATCCTAAGAGTAAGGTGTACCCTAAGTTTGAATCTCAATGCCCAGAACTTAGTAGGAATCAGTCCCTCCCACCCCCGACAAGTCAGGTTGTTTCCTCATCTATTACACACACTACCTCAAATGTGCCTCAAAGGCACTTTCAAAATCAGTGCTCTGAAAACTTTAAAGCATTATAAGTAGCACATGTACTTTTATTATTGTCCAAGATGAAGAACATCTTATCTAAACTTTCTATCTTTCAAGCATCCAACAGAATGTTCTGTACCCAAAAGGCCCTTAAATAAACATTTGTTGAACTAGAAAAAAAAAAAAAAAATTAAGCTATTTCCTTAATTCACAAGCAAAGATTAAGTCTTCACTTCCCTTTGTGGTACCAAATATGGGATTCATTAAAACAAGTGCCCAATAAAGGCTTCTTGAATAAACAGATTTCAATAAAACAGATGTGAGAAGATGAAGGGAAAGGTCAGAAATAGGGATAAATATCAGCAATTAATCTCTCTTACAGATCAAAGACAGAGAATATGTCCCTCCTAGAGAAAAGAACTTAAGAAAATAGTATTTCCAACTAATTCTGTAGCCGTCCAATTGGCATCCTATTATCTCAAATATCATAAAGCAAAATATATTTTAAAATAATTAAAAACTCAAGTTGATGGATCATAAAGGAACATTCTGAAAATTTTCTGGACTATGAAAAAAAAATTTTTAATCACATTAAATTTTATGTGAATATACATAGTATTTATTTTTCCCCCCCCCTGAGGCTGGGGTTAAGTGACTTGCCCAGAGTCACATAGCTAGGACATGTTAAGTGTCTGAGACCACATTTGAACTCGCGTCCTCCTGAATGCAGGGCTGGCACTTTATCCACTGCGACACCTAGCTGCCCCCATATACATAATATTTAAATCTGTACAATAACAGATTGTGTTTTCAAAAATTCCTAACTTAAACACGTACACAATGTTGGGGGGAAGAAGAAGAGGGAATACAATAAAGTTAATCTCATCATACTTAGAATGTCACAAGTAAAAGTATTCTTTCCACCGAGAATTCACAATTCTCCCATGCCTCAATAGGTGGTTTCATGAGTTTCAGTGGCCAAAACACTAATAAACAATTTTCTGGTGATGGGCTTGATTCCCAAAGCTGAAGTCTTTCCAGCATGATAGTACTTGTAATGACAAAACAGATCCTAGCAGTATAGCCTAAAAGATCATCACCTACAGGCCAAAAAAAGGCTTCAGAATAATTTTTGTTTTTAACCCTACAGTAAGATAAATACAAAGAGAAAATTTAATTAACTTTCATATTAATGACAATTTCCTAATGAGAAGTTGGATTAATTAGGTTTTAGGTAAATTCTTAGGACAAGAACTCTAAATTATGCATTATATGTATTCTTTAGGCACATGTAAGTATAGATACATCTTAATTCCCGCAGTTATCTTTAAAATACTCACTTTCATATTAATAACATAATTTTCTAATGAGAAGTTGGAATAATTAGGTTTTAGGTAAATTCTTAAGACAAGAACTCTAAATTCTCCACTATATGTATTCTTTAGGCACATGTAAGAATAGACACATTTTAACAATTCCCACAGTTATCTTTAAAATTACTCACCTTTTCTACCAGGTTTCATTTCACCTTCTTGATCCATCCAATATTCTCTAATATCAATAAGAACTTTTCCTTTGAAGTCCCGAACGCTAACATATCTCATTTTTCCAATCTGCAAATAAAATAAGGTTTGTGGAAGTTTCTGTTTATTTGCATGATAAATTGTGTACAGGCTTAAATCACATTAATTACTAAAACTACCTCATTCTATTATTCGATTATGAAAAATCCCATTATTATTTGACTATTGTTCTCAATAAAGTCAAAACATCTATATAAATAGAATTCATCTTTGACAAATTATAATGTGTAAGTGAAACCTTACTTTTTAAATGATGCATTAGAGTATTTTTTCATGTGGTCATGAATATTTTGCAATTCTTTTGAGGACTGTTGACCTTTGGTCACTTATCTACAGGGCAATGGCTACAACTGGTGTGTGTGTGTGTGTGTGTGTGTGTGTGTGTGTGTGTGTGTGTGTGTGTGTACGTACAATATGTTTGCATTTGTTATATGCATATATTTATCAACTGTTTATATATGTTGAATATTAAACCTTTATCAAAGATTACCCAAAAAATGTTCTTCCATTTATCCATTTCCTTTCTTATCTTGGATGCATTAATTTTGTCTGTGCAGGACCTTTTCAATTTCCTTTCATCAAAGTTATCTATTTTATATATTATATTATATCTGCCTCTTTCTCTTGCTTGGTTAAGAATATATCTCTTAGTCATAGCTTTGAGAAGCATATGACCTACTTCTTTTAGTTTTTTTTTTTTTAATGACCTTTAATATTAAGGGCACATAATTAATATATATCATGAAGTATGGTGTAAGGTATTGGAACTCAGTTTCAAAGGATTCTAGCACTATCCAGCCGTATCACTACTGGGTCTGTATCCAAAAGAGATCATAAAAGAGGAGAAAAAGACCCACATATACAAAAATGTTTGTAGCAGCTCTTTTTAGAGTGGTAAAGATAGGAAACTGAGTAGATACCCATCAGTTAGAAAATGGCTGAATAAGTTATGGTATAAGAACGTAATGGAATATTATTGGTCTAGAAGAAATGATGAGCAGGCTGATTTCAGAAAAGCCTGAAAAGAATTACATGAACTGACACTAAGTGAAATGAGCAGAACCAAGAGAACACTATACACAATAACAAGATTATGCAATAAGGCAATTCCAATGGACTTGGGATGGGAAATGTCAGCCACATCCAGAGAGAACTATGAAAATTGAATATGGATTGAAACATATAGTATTTTCACTTTTTGAATGTATGTTTTTTTTTTCCTTTCTGATGGCTTTTTTCCCTTTTGATCTGATTTTTCTTGCATATGACAAATATGAAAATATGTTTAAAAGAAATGCACATATTTAACCTATATCAGCTTACTTGCTGTCTTGATGAGAAAGAAGATAAGGGTGAGGGAGAGAAAAATTTGAATACAAGGTCTTATAAAAAGGGAGGTTGAAAACTATATGTGTATTTGGAAAAAGAGAAGGAAGAAGGTAAGAAGGCAGGAAGGGACTATTTCCACCAAGTTTTGAAGACAACTAATGACTAAGAAAGATTGAGGCAAGGATTGCATTCCAGGCAGAGGTAAAAGTGTGAATGTATAAAGACAAGAAATGGGAGTGTCATGTATGAGGAGCCAAAAGACCTAGTATGGCTGGACCAGAATGCACAAAAAGATTATGAAGAGTTTTAATTGGATTGAAGCTATGAGGGCTAAAGAAAAGCTTTTCCTGTTAGGCTTTTTTGTTTGGGGAAAACACAAATTTAAATGGATTACGAAAGTGATGAAGATACAAGATAGAAAATTACAGATACTGTCATTTCTTGCAAAAAAAAAAAAAAGGAACCAGGTACATATTAAAAAAAAAAACAAGAACTAAAATAATGGCTCAAAAAATAAGCAACAGCTTAGGTTTTACTAAGTGATGTTAGATTTTTAAAAAGACAACCTTGACCTTTTCTGATCCACTAAATTACCTTTTACATAGTCTGCACATTTTTATGCATATGCGTATCTCCTGATATGGAATATAAGCACCTTAACATCAGGAATTGTTTCCTTTTTGTCTTTATATTCCCAGAGCTTTGCACATTAATAGGCCTTATAATAAATGCTTCTTGATTGAGAAAGACTGTCCAGTAAATGATTTATTAGAATAATAAAACATTAACCATATACTATAGGTCCAATTGTTTAAGTACTAGAATAAATTGAACTATTTTTACAGCCTGTTTAATAGTCTTAAAAATGTTTTTCGGAGATGAATTCCAAAAATTCTTTTGAACCAAAAGTTGCATATAACAGATTTTTGTTGCCATTCTGACTCTTTGTACCACCACCCCCCTTCCTCCTCCTCTCCCTCCCTGTAAACTATAGTATGCTAGGCCCTTCTATCCTCCATTATCTCTTTAAGTCACTCCTGGTTTGTGTTTGCTCCTTTCCTGAAATTATCTATTTGCCATCCTCTTTTCCTTTTCCCCTTAATCTTTCCCAACACTGAAGTCTTTTTCAGTGAGTCTAGTCTTCTCATTATGTGAACAAAGTGTATGAATAGCCTGAATTAATTTTAATTTAAGTACTGACTAATTTGACCTCCTGGTTGTCCAAGGGACTCTCAAGAGTCTTTTTCCAGTCCACAGTTCAAAAGCATTGATGCTGTGATATTCAGTTTTCCTTATAGTTCAACTTTTACAGCTAAACACTGTTACTGAAAAAAACCGTAACTTTGATGATATGGGCCTCTGTCATCAAAGTAAATGTCTTATGTTTTCATTAAGCATTTCAGATATACCAATGCTTCCTCCCAGGGAGGAGCAAGCATCTTTTAATTTCATGGCTGCAGTCACTATCTGCAATGAACTTGATCCCAAGAATATAAAATATGACACTGCTTCCATTTCTCTTCCCTCTAATTTGCCAGGAAATGATGGGACTAATTACCAAAAGTTTAGTTCTTTTGATGTGAAGCTTCAAAACAGCTTTTATACTCTCATCTTTCACCCTCACCCAGTAACTTCTTAATTCTTCACTTTCTTCCAAAAGAATGGTATCATTTGCATTTGAGATTATTGACATTTCTCAAAGACTAGATTTTGACTTATTCAACATGACATTTGACATGTTGTATTTTACATTAAGTTAAACCAATAAAATAATAATATACAGCTTTGTTGTACTTCTATTCCAATCTTAAAGCAATCTGTGGTTCTAGGTTCCTCAGAAAACAAGTAAATTGATCTGGTGCTTCCATCCCTTAGAGGACTTGCCACATTTTTGGTGCGACCCAGAGTCAAAGGCTAGTGTAGTCAATGAAGCGGAAGTAAGAGTTCCTTCCTCTCCCCCTCCCCACCAAGAACTCCTTTGTTTTCTCCATAATCTATCAAATATTGCCAATTTGATCTCTAGTTCCTCTGCCTCTTCAAAAACCAGCCTGCTCTTCTGCTAATTCTCAGTTTACACACATTGCTGAACCTAACTTGTGAAATCTTAAACATCACCTTGCTGGCATGTAAAACGAATGCAAATATTCAGTGATTTGAACATTTCCTGGCACTGCCCTTTGTTAAAACTAGGATGTAAACTGATCTTTTCCAATTCAATAGCCACTATTGAGTTGTCCAAATTTGCTGGCATATTGAGTGTAGCATTTTAGCATCATCATCTTTTAGGGTTTTAAATAGTTCAAGCCGTAATTCCATCAACCTCCTCGAGCCTTATTGTTGGCAATGCTTCCTAAGTAAGGCCCATCTGACTTCATTCTAGCTCTAGATTAGTAATCACACCATATTACTTATCAGTGATGTTAAGATCTTTCTCATAGCTTTTTTATATATTCATGCCACTTCTTTAAAATATCTTCTGCTTCTGTTAAATCCCTATTTTTGTCTTTTATCATGCTCATGATTTTGAATTACAACTTTCCCTTGATATCTCTCATTTCTTGAAGAGACCTTTTTCCTATTCTTTTGGGTTTTTTTCCTATTTCTTAGCATTGCTAATTTAAGAAAACCTTATCTCTCCTTACTATGCTCGGTGATTCTTCATTCACCTGGGTTTCCCTTTTTCCTCTACCTTTCACTTTTCTTATTTCCTCAGATATTTATAAAATCTCCTTAGACAGCAATTCTGTGTTCTTAATCTTTTTGTTTGGAATGTTTTTTGTTGTTGTCTCCTGTACAATACTGGGAAATTCTCTCTATAGCTCAGGCACTGTGGCACTATCTACCAAATATAATCCCTGAAATCTTTTTATCACCTTCACTTGTTATTCATAAGGTCATATCTATGTGATCTGATAGAAAACAACTAGGTGGCATGACAGATAAGAGTACTGGGCCTACGGTCAGGGAAACTCAACTTTCAAAGTTTAAATCCCACCTCAGGCAGTGACTATGTGACTGTGGGCAAGTCACCTAACCTTGTTTGCCTCAGTTTCCTTGTCTATAAAATGAGCTAGAAAAGGAAATAGCAAATCATTACTGTATCTTTGCCAAGAAACCCCTAAATAGGGCCATAAAGAGTTGGACATGAATGAAAAAAAAAAAAAAAAAAAAGTGAACAAAACGTGGTCTGATGGTTTTCCTTACTTTCTTCAATTTAAGTTTGAATTTTGCAATAAGATACTCATGATGTGAGCCACAAATCTTGGTTTAATTGACTGTATAGAGCTTCACCTTTGGCTACAAAACATATAATCAATCTGACATTATACTAATCATCTGGTGATGTCTCATATGTAGAGTTGCCTTTTGAGTTGTCAAAAAGAATGTTTGTTATGACCAGCAAGCTATCTTGAAAAAACTATATTTTAAATTAGTCTCTGCCCTGCTTCATTTAGTACTCCAAAGCCAAACATGTCTGTTATCTTTTGATTTCCTACTTCAGCACTTCAATGCCCTATGTCACTTTTGGGGGGGTGTTATTTCTAGATGATGTTCTAAATTTTCAAAGAACTAATCAACTTTGACTTCTCTAGCATGAGTGGTTGGAGTACAGATTTGGATTACTGTGATGCTGAACAGTATACCTTGGATTTGAACAAATATTATTTGGTCATTTTTGTATATAAAAGATATTTACTTCTAAATAGTAGTAATTTCATCAGTAAAAATTAACCTGGATGACACAGATAATACTCCTATTTTCACACCTTAGAGATTATTTTATGAGTTACTATGGTAAAAGAAATCTAGTGGCAATCTTCTAGCAAGAGACCTTTGCAAACTTAATCAAACTGTGGTCCCACATGTATTCAAAGCCTTTTCCAGGTTACTTTCTAAGTTATATTCCAGTGACAGAATCCAAGGATCACTTCCATGACATAGGATCATTTTAAAATCATATTCAAAAATTCTCATTCAGGTAAACTGTATAACAAGAACATTTTTTTCTTGCAGTAAAACTATACAGGGTTATCTGTTCCAAGGTATATCAAACATGTCTAAAATACAACTTACAACCTTTCTGATCAAATCCTACTCTCTTCCAAATCCCACCATTTCTGTTAAGAGCACTACAAATCTTTTAGTCATTCTCAATTCAGCATTTTCCATATATTCCTAAAATATCTAATCAGCTGCCTGGTTTAATCATTTCTCCCTCCACAACAACACTCCCATTCACCCTTTTTTCTTCTCTCCACAATAACTTTCCTATTCACCCTATTCTCCTCACTTAAAAGGCCAGGCATTTATTACCTTGTCAAACATATGTTAACACAAATCTGGTAGAAATAACTAACACTAGATAATGAAGTCAGGGTCCAAAAAGATCTTGACAAACCAGATTATAGGGCTAAACTTAATAAGATAAAAAAACAACAGGAATAAATGTAAAGCCTTATACTTGAATAAAAAATATCAAGATGACTAGGTAACATTTTTGTCTGAAAAAGATCTATGGTTTTAGTAGACTAAAACTCAATATGAATTAACAATGTGATATGCTGATCAAAAAAGCAAAATTAAAAGCTTGATCTGTATATAATGAAGAAATTCCTTTAGAATTTGATGGATACACTGGATGATTAGTTCCTTCCAGACTGAGGTCCCACATTAGAAAGCTGGTCTCTTTCAGTTCTAAACTACTGCCAGATGACCTTTCTGGTTTCCAGTTCTAAATCTATTAACCTGTTTCCCTAAAATGAGATTTTATCATCACTCAAAAAAACTCAACTTTTCAAAATTACCAATTATCTTCTTAATCATCAGATGATATTTCAGCCCTTTTTCAATCTATCTGTTGAATCTGGAACTGCTAACCAACCTCTCCATCTAAAGAGTTTTTACTCTTCTGGGTTTTTGTGATACTAATCTCTCCTGGTTCTGTCTCCCTCCTTTCCTTAGTGTCTTTGGCTGGCCTCCTAACAGTAGGTTCTTCTCTGTCCTTTTTTCTTCTCCCTCAACAATCTCTTGTTAACATCATAGGTTTAGAGTTCAATTATACTTTCTATGCAAATGATTCCCAGACCAATAAATCAGCCTATTTTTCTCCTCAACCAAAAACTCACATCACAATTTCCTTTACAATATTTCAAACTGGACATCCCAGGGTCATCTTAAAATTCAAAAAGTCTAAAACTAAACCCATTATTTTTCCCCCAAAACGCTCTCCTCTTCCAAATTTCTCTACTTTGTTTATTAAAGGCACCATATGCCTAGGTTCCTAGGTTCTGTATTATCCTGGACTCCTCACTCTTCCTCATTACCCAATCCTGTAATTTCTACCTTTCACAACATGTCTCACATCTGACCCCTTTCTCTCCATTCATAGTTACAGCTTCAATCCAGGCCTTTATCACCTCTGTTCAGATTGCTGTAATCGTCTACCAACCCCCAACTTATCTTTTCAGATTCACTGGACGACACTTCTTCAACTTCTGTATTAGATAACCATTCAAAATGATCTTCCTGTTCCTCATACACAATATTTCATCTTCCATCTCTATACCTTTTCACTGGTTACTCCCTCATTCCTGGAATACACTCCTTTCTGAACTCTGCCTCAGGGTCTTTATCTTTCTTGAACATGCTGCTCAGACACCATCTTTTACACAAAGCTTTTTCTGATACTCCCAACTACTAGAGACCTCTTTCCAAATCAACTAACCACTTTCTTTCTCTCTCTTTCTCTCTCTCTCTCTCTCTCTCTCTCTCTCTCTCTCTCTCTCTCTCTCTCTCTCTCTCTCTCTCTCTCTCTTATATATATATATATATATATATATATATATATATATATATATATATATATTTGTATTTATTAACTTTAATGAATATATTTTAAATGTACTACTTATTTCCTCTTTTAGAATATAAGCTCATTGCAAGTAGGAACTATTTCATTCTTTATTCTTGTCCCAGCACCTACCACAGTGCCTGACACATAATAGGTGCTAAATAAGTATTTGATATTGACTAGTAAATGTGTTAAGAGTACTTTTTTACAATTATTAAATAACTGTCAAGTAACAGAACTCTGAAACTGCCATTTCAACAGGAGAGTGGAAAAAAAAATTTACTAATATATGTATTTCTACAAAGTAGAAAAATAAACTGAGGTTTGGGAGGAAGGACAATGGCACTGAGGGTTTTAGGAAAAACTTTATGTAGAAGATGAAACTTAAGTTGTATCTTGAAGAAACAAAGGGATTGTATGAGGAAGAAGCTAAGGAAAGAATGGATTCTAATCATGGGAGAATTGCCAGTGAAAGAGTGCTGTGAACAAGGAACTAAGAGGTCTATTTGGATTTCAAAAATTCAAGAAAAGATAGAATATAATGGAGCTGAAAAAATAACTGGGGATAGGGTGTTAAAAATTAAATAGAGAAATTTATCTTAAGAGGCAACAGGGAGTCCCTGGAGTTTGGTGAGCATGGGAGTAACACAATCAGATACTTAAGAGAACACAATATATAAATAAATAGCTAAATACAAGATACATAAAGGAGAGAAGGATATAGTATTCTAAGTAGTCGTTGTCTCCAATTGTCATCTTACCTTCCAATTCCAAGGAACAAATCAATCTATACATTGACGCTATATTACTCTTCCTAAAATAATGCTTTCATCAAATCATTTCCCTGTTTAAAACCCTATTAGAAAAAAAAAAACAAAAAAAAACCCTCCTTATTGCTTATCAAAACAAGATAAGATGCCCATCAATTGGAGAATGGTTGAATAAACTGCAGCATATGAATATTATGGAATATTATTGTTCTGTATGACCAGCAGGATGACTTCAGAAAAGCCTGGAGAGACTTACATGAACTGATGCTGAGTGAAATGAGCAGGACTAGGAGATCGTTGTATACTTGAACAACAATACTATATGATGATCAATTCTGATGGATGTGGCCATCTTCAACAATGAGATGAACCAAATCAGTTCTAATAGAGCAGTAATGAACTGAACCAGCTACAACCAGTGAAAGAACTTTAGGAGATGACTATGAACCACTACATGGAATTCCTAATCCCTCTATTTTTGTCCACCTGCATTTTTGATTTCCTTCACAGGCTAATTGTACACTATTTCAAAGTCCAATTCTTTTTGTACAGCAAAACAACTGTTTGGACATGAATACATATATTGTATTTAACTTATACTTTAACATATTTAACATGTATTGGTCAACCTGCCATCTGAGGGAGGGGTAGGAGGAAAGAGGGGAAAAGTTGTAACAAAAGGTTTTGCAATTGTCAATGCTGAAAAATAACCCATGCATATATATTGTAAATAAAAAGCTATTAAAAAAAAAAAAAAAAAAAAAACACTAGATCAGACTTTCTACTCTGGCATTCAAGTCTACTGATGAGGTATACTTTGTCTAGCCATCTTTCTCATACTAATTCTTCCTCAGAATCTTTATCAATTCCTTGGCAACAAATTTACTCCTGATTCTTTAATTACCCCCAGTTAAAATGTAGTCTTTTGTTAATTAGAAGTTTATCTTTTCTTTAAAGGTCAGCTCAACACTCACCTTCAAAGACAAATACTTGCCTACAATCTATTCATTAATTTTAATTTCTATAACATTTCAATTGTAGGAATTGCCATATAGCTGTTACACAAAGTACCTTTTTAAATCTGGCAGTATACATACAATTTCAGTCACTTATAACTTGGATCACAATAGTCCAGCTACTATTCTATACCAATTCTCAGTGTTAACCAAACAAGCATTTCACTGGAAAGAACAATGAAATGTTGCATACTTTCAATTACAACAATGATGATGACTCTATGTCATATAATTAAATAGGATCAGATCTAGATTGGATATGGAAGTCACCAGAACCAAATTTTTCCATTTCATGGGGCAGACATTCAGAGTGTCTTATTACAGAGTAATAAATACCACTCAGAATGCAAAACCCAAGTCCTGTCACTCCAAATAAGAAGTCTTTTTCACTTTCTTTTTATTTCATGATCTTTACCACCAAAATATATGGAAATTGTTTTGATTCTAAGAATATATAATTGTCAGCTTTACCTGGAACATATGATCATCTCGGCTGCTGCTTTGCTTGGATGAAGCTGGTGCTTTGGAACTTTCTCCTGTCTTTTGCTTCTTAATGGGTTTTTCTGGAAGAGCTTGCTTTTTCCTTTTTGCCTTAAAATAAGAATTTTAAATATGGTCAAAGTATGCAAACAGAAATTTTTCTTTTAAGTTCAATATGATTCTACAACTGATAGAACCACAAAGAACCAAAATCCCCAAGTGTGAGGCATTGTTTTCAAAAGAGTAATTTCATTTATTCATTGGGAACATCATCTTCCATCATCTTTGATTATATATGGTAAAAATGAGCAGTAGATTTGTCACCCTATTTAAATATATTTCTTTTTGTTAAAGATAATTGTAATTTTCCAATGAATTCCTGTGAGAATAAGACTTCATCTTACCACAAATAAGTCAAAAAAAGCAATGAGCACATTGGTTCATTGGCCAATCCTGACAATTCATCATGTCTACTGAAAAGTAAAAAACATTCTTCAATAGTCCTCTTGAAGTCACTATCACCAACAGAGTTTGAATAAACACTAAAATCATGGCTGAAATTTGTAATTATATTTGTTACTAAAATATGTTATTTTATTCAGAGTAAATTATCCATTTAGTAGATAAACTAATGAGAAGGGTAATTCAGAACACTCTTATTAAAAAGAACAAAATAAAAGAGAAATTTTGTGCTAGACTCTTAAAAGTTAACATTTTAAGACTTTTATAATATATAATTATTAATTAATGTATATGTACATATATGTATTAATATTATAGAAATCAAAATAATTATGGCACTTTACAGCATTACATTAAAAGCTTTCTATATAGTCATGTTCTAAAAATTATACAAATAGTCCTAATTGCATTTAACTAAAATCCTTTCCAAATCAGTAGAGGGCAGTCATGATTCTTCACTGGGTGCAGGGGGAGGAACAGATCTTTTTTTAATGGGAGAATGCAGGTGACACTAGAATAGTGAGATTTCATATACAACCACTAAGTATCAAAGAAGTGAAATTACATAGGCGTATTCTTGACTTGTATCCACTAAATCATACTCTCACTATGTGAAAAAAAAATTATTATATTCAGCATTTTACTTGGTATGATGAAAAAAATAAAAGACTAAAAAAAACAAAAAAAAAACCTAAAAAGTTTCAATGAATAAAAGTAAAGCAGTCAGGATTTGTAATATTTAGATTCTAGTAGTTAAAATTAACTCATTATAAAGAATCCTGTTATTGGGAAATTAAAAGCATTTTAGTCAAATAAAGTTTTCCTTCTTTAATATCAAAACTTTGTTTAAGCACTAAGGGTAAAAAATTACCATTATCTTTTTAAGGCTCTAAATAAAAATAAATACAACTTTTCCAAAATTCTTCCACTTTTCATTTAATATAAATGTAACATGAAAAAAGCTGAAAGCTAAAACACATAACATACTGCATGTACTTATAAGATATAACAAACAAGTTCAGTCAGGTTACTCTTTGCTAGAAATAAAACACTTCCAGAAGAAATTGGCAGTTAAAAAGATTCCAATCACATATCTAATATAAGTTTGAAAAGGCTCATTATTTTGACAGGAATAGAAAGATTATTGTGTTCCTTGAAGCATCTGGTAGTTATCTCAACAAATAAGGAGAATGGTTGACCTATCCCATTATATTTCCTTACAAATAAATAGTTCCATTCAAACTACACACAATGCAAAGTGTACCAAATATAAAATTTAGTTAAGTCTTACAGGCAAAATTAACATAATTCTGTTAAACAATATAGCTTGGGAATGGAGGTTAAGACTATCAAATCAACTAACTCCAGGGCACAAAGCGTTCAAGAACATTTTAGTCTCATTACTAAATATAGGCAATACATGGACAAAATGCCAAACTCAAGACCTGGATTCTAATCAAGCTCTGACACTAAGCTATGTGACTATGGATAAATGGCTTAACCTCAAACAATTCTCTAAAACTTTTACTAAATTATAGAAATAAAAGCAATTTTCCCACACCAATGAAAAATCACAGTACTTTCACATACATCCTGATAGATCCCAACATTCTCTATAAAGGAAAACTTATTTCCTAGGACTTAGAACCAGAGCAAATAATGACTAAGACTCTCATTCCACTTTCCTATAGAAGTATCCTTCAGTGTTATAGATTTGTCATACAAGACCTTAGTTCAAATCTTAGCTCTCCCACCTTTTGAGGGTTTTTAAATAAGTTAACTTGCTCATCTGTAAACTAAAAAACTACATGAGCTTTAAAATCACATGTAATCCTGAAATCCTATACTTCTGAATGCAAAAAAGAAAGCACAGCATACAGATATATCATCATAGATATTATGCAAATGAGCTGTTTCAAATGATCACCTTTTTGTCAATTTCACTGTCAGAATCACTCCCAGATGAGCTTGAAGAAACAAGTTCCTTTGATTTGGGCATCCTAAAAAGAAAATATACCATAAGAATGTATTATAAGCTAATTTTAAATATATTCTAAATCATTTTAACTTAATTTCATGCCACAAAAAAGCCAAATTCTACTACAAATAACTTGTTTTTAGTCGATGTCTATAGTAGTAGGAGTGCTACAAATACATTGCTAGAAATCACATTTCTAGGCTATATGAACTAATCAAACAGATAGCAGTAAATTACCAAGTAGAAAAAAATATCTTGAACCAAGGGAATCAAAGAAATAAACAAAATCCAAACATCTAAAATTTTCTCCACATTCCTGAATTTTTTTGAGCTCTTTATTCAATTTAACAAATGTTTTATTGTGAGATAAAAAAAATTTAATGACAAAGCCCCTACTGGGGAATAGGGGAAAGAGGTGATTATGTACACATAAAATTCAGTGGTATGGTACAATAGAGACTGCTGGATTTTAAGTCAAAAGAGCAGTATTCAAATATTGATTTTGTCACTTACCACTTTGGGCAAGTTACCATCTGGATGCTCAGCTATAAAAGGTCTCTCTCAGCTCTAAATCTATCCTCCTATACACATGACATTAGAAAGGTACAAAACAAAATGCTACAATAGGCACAAAAGGGAAAATTTTTAATGTCAGGGAAACCTTCATAAAGGAAATAGCATTTGCAATACTCAAAATAGGAAAAATAGTAGAAAATGTTGAAAAATGGAATGGACATCAAATTGACAAGTGCCTTGAATGAAAAAGAAATCTAAACTCAAAAGGTAATTCAGGGAACCACATAGCTCAATAGTAACAAAGTTTAGAAGATAGATTAGAGAAAGGAGCATGAAGCTTTAAAAAAAAAAAAAAAAAAGAGAGAGAGAGAGAAAGAACACACGAGAGCCCCATAGGAGGTTTCTGCAATAGTTCAGATGGGTATAAATAAGGGCTTTGTACTAGCATGGTAGTAGTGCAGATAGAGATAAAGAGGAGAAAGAGCAAGGTATTTGAGAATAGCATGAAAGAAGGGACTTGGTAGCAAATTGTGAGAAGCTAGAATAAAAGAACTGTGGGTTACTAAGCTGGATTCTGCTGTCCTACTTCCCACCAGGAAAGCAAAGAGGATACACAATAAGATATGTGTTCAGAAGAGATGTAAGGATTAGAGAAAAACATTTGAAATTCAGGAATACTCACTGTTTAGGATTACATTACTTCAATCAACAAATACTGAGTGCCTACTATGTGCAAAATGTTCTTGTGATATAAAGACTGGCATATTGATGTCTTCAAGGAAATCAAGAGAGGGAAAAGGAGTAACAGAACATATATTGGGGAGAGATGACAAGTACACAAATAAGTACAATAAAAGTAGAATGTATTAGGTGTCTCAGAATGCAGAGATGGTGTAAAGCTCACTATCATGTGCAGCTAGCTAGCTGGCAAAGTACACTGCACAGTACTAAACCAGGAGTCAGGAGAACTTGAGTTCAAAATGCCATCTCAGAAACTTCACTAGCTGTATAATTCTCCAGTAAGTAAATTATAACTTGCATATGCCTGTTTCCTTACCTGTAAAATGAGGATAAATTATAACATCTATCTCTCATCATTGTTGTGAGGATAAAAGTGACGTCTATAAAGCACTTTGCAAACCTTTAAGCACAATATAAAGGCTAGCTTTTTTTAAAGTAATCCCAGTAAAAATTGGAAATTAGTATGGCAGAAACTAAGCATTGACCCACACTTAACACCCTACATCAAAATACGGTCAAAATGGGTTCATGATCTAGGCATAAAGAATATTATAAATAAATTAGAAGAACATAGGATAGTTTACCTCTCAGACCTGTGGAGGAGAAATTTGTGACCAAAGAATAACTAGAGATCATTACTGATCACAAAATAGAAAATTTTAATTATATCAAATTAAAAAGTTTTTGTACAAACAAAAATTAACGCAGACAAGATTAGAAGGGAAGTAATAAACTGGGAAAACATTTTTATAGTGAAAGGTTCTAATAAAGGCCTTATTTCCAAAATATAGAGAGAACTAATTTATAAAGAAATCAAACCATTCTCCAATTGACAAATGGTGAAAGGATATGAATAATTTTCAGATGCAGAAATTGAAACTATTTCTAGCCATATGAAAAGATGCTCCAAATCATTAGATGAGAGAAATGCAAATTAAGACAACTCTGAGATACCACTACACACCTCTCAGAGTGACTAGGACAGCAGGAAAAGATAATGATTAATGTTGGAGGGGATGTGGGAAAAGTGGGACACTGATACATTGTTGGTGGAATTGTGAATGCATCCAACCATTCTGGAGAGAGATGTGGAACTATACTCAAAAAGTTATCAAACTGTGCATACCTTTTGATCCAGCAGTGCTACTACTGGGCTTATATTTCAAAGAGATTTTAAAGAAGGGAAAGGGACCTGTATGCAAAAATGTCTGTGGCAGCCCTCTTTGTAGTGGCCAGAAACTGGAAAGTGAGTGGATGCCCATCAATTGGAGAATGGCTGAATAAATTGTGGTATATGAATATTATGAAATATTATTGTTCTGTAAGAAATGACCAGCAGGATGATTTCATTAAGGCCTGGAGAAACTTACATGAACTGATGCTGAGTGAAATGAGCAGGACCAGGAGATCGTTACATACTTCAATAACAATACTATATAATGATCAATTCTGATGGACGTGGGTCTCAACAATGAGATGAACCAAATCCGTTCCAATTATTCAGTAATGAAGAGAATCAGCTACACCCAGATAGTGAACTATAGGAAATGAACGTGAACCACTACATAGCATTTCCACTCCTTCTATTATTATCCGCTTGCATTTTTGTTTTCCTTCTTAGGTTATTTTTACCTTATTTCTAAATCCAATTTTTCTTGTGCAGCAGAATAACTATGGATGTGTATACATATATTGTATTTAAGATATACTTTAACATGTATTGGTCTACCTGCCACCTAGGGGAGGGGGGGGGGAGGAGAAAAGTTGGAACAGAATGTTTTGCAAGGGTCAATGCTGAAAAATTACTCATACATGTCTTGTAAATAAAAAGCTATAGTAATAATAAAAGGTAATCCCACCTTTGAAATTAGCATAATATATGACCTTAGCCAAATCTTTCATCTCTATGGGGCTGACCACATAGTTAACATTTGATAGATAAATACTTTTTATGGAAGAATGACACCTAATGTCCTTTCCAATCCTGACAATTTCTTTTAACTCAAGTACAGGAATAATGGAGATTTTATCTACAACTGGGCAGGATCTCCTGGAAAGCTTCATGAAATAGAACTAGAGGTGCTGAATGTATAAAATAGGACAGGTACAAAAAAGGGAACAACAAGTTCAGAGAAAGAGGAGGGAATAGCATTTAGTAAACCCCTACTATATGTCAGGCGCTTCTATCAGAACTTTACAAGCATTATATCATTTGATCCCCCCAAAAACCTGGAAGGTAGGTGTTATTATTATTCCCATTTTACAACTGAGGAAACTGAGGCAGGCAAGCATTACTAGATATAAACAGAGTCATAAAGCTAATGTCAAAGGCTGTCAGGCATTCCTGACTCCAGGTCTAGCACTTTTTTCCCCCCAACACTTCTAAGTGTGCAAGGTATCAGATATATTCAGGAAAAAGCAGGTAATTTGATTTGAATTGAACCTCTTTTTAATTTAAGGTAGCAATAAGGAAATAAGTGAGTCTACCTAGATCCTGAAGGTCTCTGAAGGCACTGGTGAACCATTAAAAATTATGAGCAAGACTGCTAACTTTTATGTGCAGATATATTTATTTAGTTTTATTATCAAATTCTTAACTTTCAAGTGGCATTAAGACAAAGCATTATCTAGCAAGCAATGTAAACCTGTCATGTTTCTTTTCATCTAGTGCTAACCTTGGATTAATTACAGGTTTTCACAGTTCACAAAGTTTTAAGTAGTTAGTTAATTCCTAAGACTATAATAAACCAGAACAATTACCAACTATATTACATCCACTTCAAAATACTGCTATTTTTGAAAACACTTCATCTTACCCCTGACATTTCAAATTTTAATTCAGGATAGTCTTACTTGTAACAAAACAAACTGGGTGTTTTGAGGTTCTACCTTTTTCCTTTCTAGGAAATAATAATAATTTTCAATATTTCTCAAGTCAATCTTAGCTATGTATAATTGAAAATGCATGCTAACAGTTTTAATATGTGCCATATTAGGTCAAGGTAAAAATAAAAAAGTGGGACATCCTCCACTGGCAGCCTACTCCAAAAGTACATATCATACCCTCAAAATAGTTCCGTCAATTTTGACTTAAAACCTTGAAGGTGAGGTATAAAAAGGGAGGACATTTCAATTGTTCATATTCACCCACTTTAAATGGTCAAATTCTTAAAATACACTGAATCAGCTGTCAATAGACTGACTTCAATTTTCTGCCCTATCAGTCAGTATTCTGCACGAATGAAAAATCATGAATTAAATATAAGCCATTTCAATTAGTGTAACTACCAAAGCATGATCTCACCCAACTTCTTTAATAAACACTTCCCTGAAAGGTATTTAATAATCATTACCACAAACATTACCTCAAAACAACGCTCCAAATTTCATTAAGATGAAGGATTAGCAAAGTGGTTAAAGAAGCTCTTTTTTAAATTTTTTAACGGTGCTTTCCCAACATAAAACCTACCTAATTTAGGCAGGAGAAGAAGGTTGTCCTGGATAGGTTACAATGCATGCAATGTGAACAAAGTTGTTTTCTTTCTGGATGGAAGGATGGATAGAGAAGCAAGAGGGGGAGTGAAGAGACAAGAAAACTGAGGAAGAAGAGGAGGAAGGTGATAAATAAGGAAAGTCAGCACCCCGCCAGTAATCATACGAGGAAAGGAGAGAAGAAACTGCAGGAAGATGGAAGGTTGGGAAGGACGACTCGGGGAAGGAGTTGTGCAGTGCATCCACCAAGCAGCTGGAAAGCGACTCGCAGCGGGGGTCACTGGGGGTGGACCGAGGGAGGGAAGAAAGTAGGAGGTGGGAGAAGGACGAGGAGGAGGGGGCGGCCTCACGGGGTGGGATGGCTGGAGAGGAGCCGAGGAGACTCTGTGTGTGGTAAGGGGAGGGACTTGCTCCAAGCGCCATTTTCTCCTTCTCTCCTCGAAGCGTTTCCTTTCCCTGCCCCCCCCCCGCCCAAACCCAGGGCCAGCCGCCCCTTCCCCCACCGCTCGGACCCCCACACACACACCGCCCCTCCCCGTCCCGCTCCAGGCGGCCCCGAGCCGAGTAGCGAAGCGAGGGCACAAGGAGGGAGCCCACTCCGGTCCGCCCCGCCGCATGGTCCCTGCCCTCGCCGGAGCGCGCCGCAGCCCCAAACTCCGAGCCTCCGCCCCCGGCCCGCGCCCCTCCGCTGCCGCCCTCCGGAGCCAGGGTTTCTTTCTAAGAGGAGAGGATTCGACCGCGGGGCCCGCCCCCAGAGGCGCCTGCAGCTGCAACTGCAGCTACCGACGCCGCGGCCGCCACCTCCTCTTCTTTAGCCGCCCCGAGAGCGCGAGGCGCGGGGGCACGGGGTCCGCCTCCCCCTTACGGGAGCCTTGAGGGGGTCAGGGACTCCGCCATTTCCCGCCCCGGGATCCCAAAGCGGCCGCTCGGCCCACAGCACGCCCGGCCTCGGGCGACGCCGAGGTTGCCCCGGCCTAACATGGGGCCCCGTGGCGGCGCGGCGCGATCCGAAGAGGGAAGGGAAGGGAAGAGGAGGGCAGGAGGCGCCGGCCTCGATGACTCACGCTCCGTTCCTGCTGCCGCACACTCTGCTGTTAGCTCGGGAGTGACAGGGAGCCGGAAATGACGAAAAGAAAAGTTGTCCCACCCCCTCCTCCCCTAGGGGCGGAGAGAGGGAATAAGTTAGGTATGGGGGCGTGTCCTCTCGAGCGAACCCGAGACTCTTTTCCAGGTGTTTAAAGGGACCGCGTCCTTTCTTGCAAGAAGGAACTCAAGAAAGAAGGGAAGTTGCACAAAGAGACGTGGAAGTTTTGTCCCCACAAAAGCAAGATAGTGGTGCTGTAGCCCATCACTCTTTGCCAGGCTTTTATTAACGTCAAAACTTACCGAATGAAAATGTGGAGAGAATAACATCTAAAAGCAGCAAAAGCAGAAAAATTCAACTAATATTTACTAAGAACCTACCATAGAAAAAGGCAGCTTGGAAGAATGAACAAGGGGCTAGAATGCCTGGGCTGGAATCCCAGCTCTGCTAATTTCCCTGTGTGGGACATCGGGGAATTCACTCCAGCTCTATGGTGTCAGTCCCTCCCATAAATTCCCTTCCGTTGAGAAATACTTGCTGACTTGCCGTCCAGCTTTAAAGCTATGATTCCTGGGACACTGATTTTAAACATAAAGGACTGTAAAAGTATATATTGTTCAGTGGTGGCTAAACCCATGTTTAGTACAGTTTAATAGTGGCAAAGCAGTAGTAAAGTAAGTTTTAGGAGTGGAACTGGCTTGCTATCAATTACATTGTGGTTGGACTTCTACTTCTCATGCTATCGTTATTATTCCAAAAGAATTATAATATACGTCCCTGCCCTCAAGAAGTTTAATCTAATTACCTTCATAACACTTACATAAGAAGGAAAATAGTTCTACGAGTTAAGTAATAGTGTCAGATAACGGCCCAGTAACACATTTGTTAGAACTTGTAAATTCCAAGGAAGTGATGCTTGTCTATAACAGCCATGAAGTGCCTGTAAATGTCAGGACTATTGTCAGTAGCACTGTTAGAGAAGTTGGGAACTTCCAGGAGTATGTCCCAGGATGAGGATTCCTTCCCCTGGCCCTTTTTCCTCCATCCCTTCCTGACTGAGCCAGCTGCATAGGTTCAGCCTGTAATTCCCAAAGATAACTCTGCTCTTCTTGCAACAGTCCCACCCACAGATCTGAAGGATGCCAAGTGATGCAGGCAGCCAGGGGAGCACCTCCCCCACCAGTATGTGAGTGGGCCTTGCAAATCCTTTATACAAGCCACAGTGCTTCTTCGTTAGTTTCTCAACTAGCAATCTATGCCAGAATTTGTCCTGCCCTTTTCCATGCCCAGCGAATCTGTGTTCCTACATGATTTTTTTTTTGATGGAAGATTACTCTCTTAATCTTAATTAATTAATTAAGAAATATCACAAAATACTGATTATAATTTCTATTAGAGTTCAGAGAAAAGAGCCATTATAGTCTAGCGTGTTCTGGGAAGGAAAAAGTTGGGCACAAAGCTCTGCATTTCAGTAGAATTTGGAAAGTAATTATAAGAGGCATAATGAAGGGAATGGTCCACTTTGGGTGGAATAACTCAAGGTGTGGAGCATAATAAATCAGAGAAAATGGAGAAAAAGCCTGCCTCCTGCTCTTTGGAGTCAGGCTGCCTAAATTAAATGAGTCTTAGAGAACTCCTTCTGAGAAAAGCATAATCACTGGGCTGCAAGTGACCTAATATTGAGGGCTGCTTTTTAGCAATGAACCAAAGTACAGGAATATCTTTACCTCTTTTGTCTTTGGAGATTTAGTCAGCTACATTCCATTATAACAATTAGCTTATTTTTTAGCTTAGGTAATGACACCTCAAGTTCACATAGTCTCCTCTTCTATTGCTTTATGGAATTTATATCAAATAAAAACTTAGAAGTACACTCTGATGGTTTTACCTATGAGCATAGCTTTTTTATATATTGTATAGATCTAGACATTTCCTATAAATTAATTCATGGTAGTGGGGTCACTATGTTTGTTTGAATTTATCTCTTTTCCCTTAGTTGGTGGTAAAGTATTTTTTTGAAAATCCAAGCTTTGTTAAAGTCTGTCACTATAATACCAGACTCTAGAATTAAATCTGAGATCTCTGAAACAGGCAAGGATTAGTGGTAAAGTGGTGGAGGGGTTGAGGAATATTATCCAATAAAGTAAGGTTTACCTCATTAGAAATGAAAAGATAAAATCCCCAGGAAAACTGGATCTTGACTGCCAATACTATCTATCCCCTTCTTACCAATTTCACAATCTTAGCCACTTTAGGGATAGGAAGAGGAACTAGGAAAAGGATCCAGGATTCATCAACCATCACACAATTGTGGTGCCATGGAGGACAGGAAACAAGAAGGTTGCAATGAAAATGTAGTCAGCTGTGTCAAATGCTGATGAGAGGTCACGGAAGTAGAAAAACTGAAAAGAGGCTATTAGATATGCAAATAAGATGATACTGGTGGCTTTCGAGAGAAGTTTCTGCGTAAAGTTAGGTATAGAAGCTTAGTACTTTAAACAGGAGTAAACAGAGTGAAAGAAATTGAAGTGTGAGTATTTATTAACTTTAATGGATAGTTGTTGCCCCAAGTTCTCAAAGAGGACCAAAATGACATCATTATGTTAGAGTTAATTAGATGATGTTCCACTGTGGCTGATCAGACCAATACAAACCATGATTGTTCTGCTACAGGTGCCACACAAATAATCCCTGGGAAATTTGTAGTGGCTTCTTGAACTGAGAATCTTGAGTTTCTTCTAAGTTAATTCAATTCTGCTTTGCTTGTAGAGCACAGCACTTTCTCTGATGAGAGCATATTTGCATATTTATGCAGTAAATGTATAAGTGTGTGAGACAATATGTGTGTGTGTATATATATGTATATAAATATGCACACATACATATATATACACATATATAATATACTTGTCTTCTATTAGAATGTAAGTTCCTTTGAAAATAAAGATTATTATTTATTCCATCATTCAGGATTGATAATTTTCTGGCACTTAGGAGCTTATCAAAAACTTGATTGACCTAATAAGAACTTTGGCAATGAAAGGGAGAGAAGTAGAACCATAATTAGAAGGAAAAAAAAGAGTTCAATAAAGGTTTTTTGAGATGTGTGCATACATATGTTTATATATGTATATGTTTGGATACATATGTATGTATGTGAAAGAGAGACAGAGAGAAAAGGAGAGAAATACAAAAAGAGAAAAAGAGAGAGAGGAGAGAGAGAAATAAAGAGAGAAAGAGAAAGAGAGAGAGAGAGAGAGAAAGGAGAGAGAGAAATAGAAAGAAAAACAGAGAGAGAGAGAGAGAGAGAGAGAGGAGGAGGAATAAGGGAGTGAAGCAGATTTGAAACAGAAAGAAAAGACTGGACATACTATTTAAGAACATGATTGAAGAAATTTCAAAGGATTTTGGAGGAAAGAAAATTTTCACCACAGGTAGAGGTAAATAATAATAGCTGACATGAGTTATCTCATTTGGTTCTTTCAACAATCCCAGGAGGTAGGTGTTATTATAAGTCCCACTTTACAAAGAGGAAAATTGAAGCTAAGTAACTTACCCAAGGTTACATCACTCATAAGTATCTGAGACAGAATTTGAACTTAGGTTCATCAGACTCCAGCGCCACAATTCTATCCACTACATTACATAAGTTGTCTATGTTAACCTTAAAAGCAGAAAGGACACCTCTTGATGTGAGAGTGGGAAGGATAAGAATCATATAAAGACATATTTAGAAAAGGTAAAAGCTGAGGAAGCTCTCAATTGATGATCTGGTTCTGTACTGGCTTTTATAGGGTCAAGTTCATAGAGGTAGCTGAAATCTAAGAGTTCTGACCCAAGCAGTCATTGTGATGATAATCATTTCCAAGTTTAACCTGACCACTGGGCTGTTTCTAGTGCTAATTAATTGATTGATTGATAGGGGAAAGAAGAAAGGGAAGAAGGTGAATGGAATTAGGTGCTTAAGGAAAGTAACAAAGTTTTGGAATAGACTCCAATGGAAAGAATTTCAGAGAATCAATAAGGGATTTCTTGTTTTGTTTTTTAAAATTTATTTTGGTGAAGCAATTGGGATTAAGTCGCTTGCATAAGTCACATAGCAAGTAAATGTTAAGTGTCTGAAGCTGAATTTAAACTCAAGTCTTCCTGGGTTCAGGGCTAGTTGTAATGGGCCAGAACTCTGGAGAAATATACTTGAGGCAAGGATTCTTACAGTGTTAATTCAGTGGAATTGATAAGACAATGGTTATCTAGTTTAGCATGGTGATTAATAGTTCTCTAGTTCAGTAAGATTTATTTAATCTTACAACAAACAATGATTCCCTAGTAATATATATTTGGCTTATACTCAATATGATGAATTGATTTAATTGTAATATTTATCTGGTCTGCACATCCAAATGTAATGTCCAGCTTTCTAGAATCCTCACACAGGGGTGGATTAAAATATAGTGTCCAGACTAGCGGTCTGGAGGACCATCCCAAATCCTTGGTCTTAGTGGAAAAATGATGAAGGCAGGAGGAGAGCCACCCTGAGGCTGGTCAAGTCTTCTCTTCTGTAGCCCAGTTTGTCCCCAGTTTATATTCTCTATTACAATTAAATCCTCAAGCACAGGCTTGAGAAAGGCACAGCAACTTTGTGATGGGATATAAAAGTCATTTAGAGCTTTGGAACTTAAGTGGTCTCTTTTTCCACAGGACTGGGGTATGGGGGAAAAAAAAGGCAGAGAAGTTCAGTATTCTAGAGTTTAGTGGGAATTACCTCTTTAGACTTTTGGATAAACCTGTTTGTTTAGTACCAGTTGCCAAACTTCATGTAGTGTAAGCCAACCTTTATACTCTTTTAACAGATTAGTAGCTATAATACTTAACTGTGAGAATTTTAACCACCAAAAGATGATATGAAACAGCCATGAAAATGAACACAACTCTGGTCAGAAAGAAATCATGCTCAGGAAAGCATGGAAAAAAGCAGGAAGAAGACTAAAAAGAAATCTAGTGTGCTTGACCTCTCCCCCTCCCCCCCCCACTTAGTTTGGTTTTCATTCAGAATGTGTCTTAGAGGAAACTAGAAAGTATGTTAGCTACCTGCTATTGCCCAGTTCTCTTAGGCTGATTGGGGGGGAAAGGGTATTACTAGCTGAAGGACTGTGAAAGAAGACAAAAGAGTGAATTCAAATTTAAAGGGACTGATTTTTTTGTCAGAAAATAAATCTGAATCATATGAAATTCCTGTTAAAGAAAAAAAAAGCAACAAACTAATATGGAAACAGAGGTTAGAGACTAGTTTAAGAATGGGCCTATAATTTCATTGATATATGTAACTATATTTTGAGAAACCTCATTCTACCAAAGCAGACTGACACTTTCTTTGAAACTTAAGTCCCAATGAACTGCCTAGAGCAAAGCTTATTAATATGAGTCATGATTCTATGAGAGTCATGTAATAATGTGAGATTTGTGAAAAATTTGGCAACAATAAAAGGTATCAAATATTCTACAGGGATATAGTTCTTTATGTAAAAATAAACAAGCATGACCTTATCAGTAGAATGCAAATTTACTTGTATGTGTGTATGTACACATATAGTACACATATATATATATATACATATATATATGTATATATATATATATACACCAAATATTTGTTTTAAAATAAATTTCTTTATGATTTACTATCAGTAAATGTTTGATTTGAAAACATACTTTATATACCTCTCTCCCCAGGGTTGAGTAAAAATTTCTCTGACAAAAAGGAGTTGTAAGTGAAAAGAGTTTAAGAAGCTCTGGCCTTAGAATACTGAGTTTAAGTGACATGCATAAAGTCATACAGCTAGTACACATCAGAGGCAGTATTCTGAATATAGAAATCAATCAATTAATTCCCTATATAGCATTCTCCCATAAAATTGTTACAGGAAATAGATAATGGGCTACTATAAATTAGCTTTTAGCATCCCTTTTCAAGAAGACAATAATATTACTTCTCTATTCCCTCAATCCTACAATTGGAAGACAGTGAGCTGGCAAGCATATAAGAATATACTTCCTAACACTATAGAGAAAGTAGGACTGGAAACAAGGTAAGATAAGAAAAATAAGAAAAGGCATGTTCTTTGGACCCTGGCTTTTGTTTTTTGGTTTTTAAATTTTTATGACTATATTTTGCTTTTACGTTGCTTTCATTTCTAAATTTACCTTTTCCCTTCCTTTACTCAAAGAAATATCCCCTGCAATAAAAAAAAAAAAGAAAGAAAGAAAAGAAAAGAAGAAGGAAGGGAAAAAAAGAGAATTCAGCAAAACCAACCAACATGTTCACTGAGTCTTAAGAGTATATGCAGTGTCCACAATCATAGTCCCCTATCTCTACAAAGAAGAAAAGGAAATATATTTTCCTACTTCTTTTTCTGGACCAGATTGAGTCATTATAGTATTAAGTTTTAGTATTTTATTGGGTTACTTAACATCCAGGAGAGGAAGTAGGAGGGAAAGGGGAGAGAATCTAGAACACAAGGTTTGCAAGGGTCAATGTTGAAAAATTATCCATGGACTTCCGGCCAAGATGGCGGCATGGAGGCAGACAGCTGCTTGAGCTCCACGTTTTCTCTCAGAACTTCATGACAAGCCTCAGACTTAATGCTTGACCCAGAAAGAAATCCAGAAATAATCACCAAGAGAAGACATCCTTGAAAGTCGCCAGAAAAGGTCTGTGTTTGCTCGGGGGAGGGTCAATCAGACTGGGCGCAGACTGAGGGCAGGCAAGCCAGAGCGAGACAGGCAGCTCACACAGCTCAGACCAGAGGGGGAAGGGTACAATCTCTGCCGTTTCTGCAAAAAGGCTTTTTCCCCAGTGTGGATGCTCCATCTTGGCAGCAAGCCAGGAGCAGGGGAGAGGGTGTAAACACCAGAGGTGAATATTAAAACCCCGAAAAGTCAGCGTCTCTCAGAACCCAGCCACCCCCAACCCCCACCTGGACTGACTCAGTGCGGTCTTAGAGCCTCAGAGTGCAGGCTCAGTACAGTCATTGCTGTTCTGTTAGTGGATCTCTGCTGCCCTACCCCCAGTCTGTAGAGGAAGCCCATTAATACCATACAGCCCCATCCCCCACAAAACAGACCAATTGTTTCTCTTGCCAGTTTGTTTTCTTTGATTCCTACTCTGACAAAATGAACAAAAAATTCAAAAGGGCTTTAACCATTGACAGCTTTTGTATGGAGAGAGAGCAGACTTCAAATGCTGAGGAGACTAAAAACAGACTGTCCCCAGATGTATCCCCTGGGAGGGATATAAGCTGCTCCTCAATACAAAAGAATCTCATAGAGGAAGTCAAAAAGGCTCTCACAAGAGAGCTGGAAGAGAAATGGGAAAAGGAAAGGGAAGCTTGGCAAGAGAGCCTGGAGAAGTCATCCCATGCATTCAAAGACAGAGTGGATAAAGAAATCAAATCAGTGAGAAACAAGATTAGTGAGCTGGAAAAGGTAAACAACTCCAAGGAAAACAGGATTAGTGAGCTGGAAAAAGAAAACAGATCTCTAAAAAATAAAATGGATAAAATGGAAAAAAATTCCATAGAAGATAAAAACTCAATTGGACAATTACAAAGAGATATAAAAAAAGTGAGTGAAGAAAATACATCATTGAAAATTAGACTGGAACAAGTAGAAATGAATGACTCAAGGAGAAACCAAGAGGGAGTCAAGCAAAACCAGAGAAATGAAACAATTGAAAAGAATGTCAAGTACCTTACCAGAAAGACAACAGACCTGGAAAACAGATCCAGGAGAGACAATTTGAGAATAATCGGACTCCCTGAAAAATGGGAGGAAAAAAAGAGCTTGGACACCATTTTCGAGGAAATTATCCGAGAGAACTGCCCAGACGTTCTGGAAACAGAGGGTAAAATAGACATTGAAAAAATTCATCGATCAGCTACTGAAAAGGACCCTAAAATCAAAACGCCAAGAAATATAGTGGCCAAGTTCAAGAACCATCAGACAAAGGAAAAGATATTGGAAGCTGCTAGAAAAAAGCAATTCAGATATGGAGGATCCACAATAAGGATAACCCAGGATCTAGCAGCGTCCACATTAAAAGAACGCAGGGCCTGGAACATGATATTCCGAAAGGCTAAGGAACTTGGTATGCAGCCAAGAATAACTTACCCAGCAAGAATGAGCATCGTTTTCCAGGGAAGAAGATGGACAGTTAACGAAATAAATGAATTCCATCTATTTTTGATGAAAAAACCAGACCTACATAAAAGGTTTGATCTTCAAATACAGAACTCGAGAGATTTCTAAAAAGGTAAAAAGAAATCTTGAGAACTATACTTCTGCCAAAAAAATATGTAAAGAACAAATGTACAATTTGTCTTAGAAACTAGGGGTGGAAAGGAAATTATATCATAAAAAAGTGTAAAGTGGTGGTACTACATCTCATGAAGAGGCAAAGGTAACCTATTATATCTGAGAGAAAGAAAGGAGGGAGATGAACATAGTGTGTATCAATAGACATATTCGATTTATGGTGAAACTTCTTCCACTTCATTGAAAAGTGAAAGGGAAGGAGTAAGCTAAGGGGAAGGGAATACAGAAATTTCGAGGAAAAGGGGTAAAATAAGGGGAGGATCTTTAAGGTGGGGGAGGGATACTAAGAAGGGAGGACTGTGAAAAGCAAATGGTGTTCACCAGTTTAATACTGGGTAGGGGGGTAAGAGGGAAGGAAAGGGGAAAAGCATAAGCAGGGGTTAATAGGATGGCAAGCAATATAGAATTAGTCCTTCTAACCATAAATGTGAATGGGGCAAACTGCCTCATAAAGAGGAAGCAGTTAGCAGACTGGATTAAAAGTCAGAATCCTACTATATGTTGTTTACAGGAAACACACCTGAACCAGGGTGAGACATTCAAACTAAAAGTAAAAGGGTGGAGCAGAATCTATTATGCTTCAGGCAAAACCAAAAAAGCAGGAGTAGCCATCCTCATCTCAGATCAAGCAAAAACAAAAATTGATCTAATTAAAAGAGATAAGGAAGGGCATTATATCCTGCTAAAGGGCAGCATCAATAATGAAGCAGTATCAATATTAAACATATATGCACCAAGTGGTGCAGTATCTAAATTCTTAAAAGAGAAATTAAGAGAGCTGCAAGAGGAAATAGATAGCAAAACTATAATAGTGGGAGATCTCAACCTTGCACTCTCAGAATTAGATAAATCAAACCACAAAATAAACAAGAAAGAAGTCAAAGAGGTAAATAGAATACTAGAAATGTTTGATATGATAGATCTTTGGCGAAAGCTAAATGGAAACAGAAAGGAATATACTTTCTTCTCAGCAGTTCATGGAACCTATACAAAAATTGATCATATACTAGGGCATAAAAACCTCAAAATCAAATGCAGTAAGGCAGAAATAGTAAATGCATCCTTTTCAGACCATAATGCAATCAAAATTACATTTAATAAAAAGCCAGGGGAAAATAGACCAAAAAATAATTGGAAACTAAATAATCTTATACTAAAGAATGATTGGGTAAAACAGCAAATCATAGACATAATTAATAACTTCACCCAAGAAAATGACAATAATGAGACATTATACCAAAATGTGTGGGATACAGCCAAAGCAGTAATAAGGGGAAGTTTTATATCTCTACAGGCCTACTTGCATAAAATAGAGAAAGAGAGGGCCAACGAATTGGGCTTACAACTAAAATTGCTAGAAAAGGAACAAATTAAAAAACCCCAGACAAACACAAAACTTGAAATTCAAAAAATAAAAGGTGAGATTAATAAAATTGAAAGTAAAAAAAAAACTATTGAATTAATTAATAAAACTAAGAATTGGTTTTATGAAAAAACCAACAAAATAGACAAACCCTTAGTAAACCTGATTAAAAAAAGGAAAGAGAAAAAAGCAAATTGTTAGTCTTGAAAATGAAAAGGGTGAACTCACCACTAATGAAGAGGAAATTAGAACAATAGTTAAGAGCTACTTTGCTCAACTTTATGCCGATAAATTCGATAACTTAAATGAAATGGAAGAATACCTTCAAAAATATAGCTTGCCCAGATTAACAGAGGAAGAAGTAAGTAGTCTAAATAGTCCCATCTCAGAAAAAGAAATAGACTAAGCTATTAACCAGCTTCTTAAGAAAAAGTCCCCAGGACCAGATGGATATACATGTGAATTCTACCAAACATTTAAAGAACAGCTAACTCCAATGCTATGTAAACTATTTGAAAAAATACGTATTGAAGGACTCCTACCAAATTCTTTCTATGACACAGACATGGTACTAATACTTAAACCAGGTAGATCAAAAACTGAGAAAGAAAACTATAGACCAATTTTCTTAATGAATATTGATGCTAAAATCTTAAATAAGATATTAGCAAATAGACTTCAGAAAATCATCCCCAGGATAAGACACTATGACCAAGTGGGATTTATACCAGGAATGCAGGGCTGGTTTAATATTAGAAAAACTATTAGTATAATTGACCATATTAATAATCAAATTAATAAAAACCATATGATCATCTCAATAGATGAAGAAAAAGCATTTGATAAAATCCAACATCCATTCCTACTAAAAACGCTTGAGAGTATAGGAATAAATGGACTATTCCTTAAAATAATAAGGAGCATATATTTAAAACCTTCAGTAAACATCATATGTAATGGCGATAAACTAGAACCTTTCCCTATAAGATCAGGAGTGAAACAAGGTTGCCCACTATCACCATTACTTTTCAATATAGTACTAGAAACTCTAGCCTGGACAATAAGAGCCAAGAAAGAGAGTCAAGGAATTAGAGTAGGAAATGAGGAAATCAAATTATCACTTTTTACAGATGACATGATGGTATACTTAGAGAACCCCAAAGACTCTGCTAAAAAGCTATTAGAAATAATTCAGAATTTTAGCAAAGTCACAGGATACAAAATAAATCCACATAAATCCTCAGCATTTTTATACATTAACAACACAATCCAACAGCAAGAGATACAAAGAGAAATTCCATTCAAAATAACGGTTGATAGTATAAAGTATTTGGGAATATATCTACCAAAGGAGAGACAGGAATTATATGAGCAAAATTACAAAACACTTGCCACAAAAATAAAGTCAGATTTAAATAATTAAATAATTAAATAAATTAAATAATTGGAAAGACATTCAGTGCTCTTGGATAGGCCGAGCGAATATAATTAAGATGACAATACTCCCTAAACTAATCTATTTATTTAGTACTATACCAATCAGACTTCCAAGAAACTATTTAAATAACCTAGAAAAAATAACAACAGAATTTATATGAAACAACAAAAGGTCGAGAATTTCAAGGGAAGTAATGAAAAAAAATTAAATGAAGGTGGTCTAGCTGTACCTGATCTAGAACTGTATTATAAAGCAACAGTCACCAAAACCATTTGGTATTGGCTAAGAAATAGACTAGTTGATCAGTGGCATAGGTTAGGTTCACAGGGCAAGATAGTGAATAAAAATAGCAATCTAGTATTTGATAAACTCAAAGATCCCAAATCTTGGGAAAAGAATTCATTATTTGACAAAAACTGCTGGGAAAACTGGAAATTAGTATGGCAGAAACTAGGCATGGACCCACATTTAACACCACATACTAAGATAAGATCAAAATGGGTCCAAGATTTAGGCATAAAGAATGAAATCATAAATAAATTGGAGGAACATGGAATGGTTTACCTCTCAGACTTGTGGAGGAGGAAGGAGTTTGTGTCCAAGGGAGAACTAGAGACCATTATTGATCACAAAATAGAACATTTTGATTACACCAAATTAAAAGTTTCTGCACAAACAAAACTAATGCAAACAAGATTAGAAGGGAAGTAACAAATTGGGAAAACATTTTTATAGTTAAAGGTTCTGATAAAGGCCTCATCTCCAAAATATACAGAGAATTGACTTTAATTTATAAGAAATCAAGCCATTCTCCAATTGACAAATGGTCAAAGGATATGAACAGATAATTTTCAGATGATGAAATTAAAACTATTTCCACTCATATGAAAGAGTGTTCCAAATCACTATTGATCAGAGAAATGCAAATTAAGACAACTCTGAGATATCATTACACACCTGTCAGATTGGCTAAGATGACAGGAACAAATAATGATGAATGTTGGAGGGGCTGTGGGAAAAGTGGGACACTGATGCATTGTTGGTGGAGTTGTGAAAGAATCCAACCATTCTGGAGAGCAATCTGGAATTATGCCCAAAAATTTATAAAAATGTGCATACCCTTTGACCCAGCCATACTACTACTGGGCTTATAGGGAAAGGGACCTGTATGTGCCAAAATGTTTGTGGCAGCCCTTTTCATAGTGGCTAGAAGCTGGAAGATGAATGGATGTCCATCAATTGGAGAATGGTTGGGTAAATTATGGTATATGAATGTTATGGAATATTATTGTTCTGTAAGAAATGACCAACAGGAGAAATACAGAGAGGCTTGGAGAAACTTACATCAACTGATGCTGAGTGAAATGAGCAGAACTAGGAGATCATTATACATTTCAACAATGATACTGTACGAGGATATATGCTGATGGAAATGGATATCTTCAACATAGAGAAGAGCTAATCCAATTCTAATTGATTAATGATGGACATAATCAGCTACATCCAGAAAAGGAACACTGGGAAATGAGTGTAAACTGTTATTTTTACCTTCTGAATCCAATTCTTCCTGTGCAACAAGAAATTCGGTTCTACACACATATATTGTATCTAGAATATACTGTAATATATTTAACATGTATAAGACTGCCTGCCATCTGGGGGAGGGGGTTGGGGGAGGAAGGGAAAAAATCTGAATAGAAGTAAGTGCAAGGGATAATGTTGTAAAAAAATTACCCATGCATATGTACTGTCAAAAAAAAAGTTATAATTATAAAATAAAATAAAAATTAAATTAAAAAAAAGAAAAATTATCCATGCATATGTTTTGAAAATAAAAAGCTTTTTTAAAAAGTTTAATTTTTTAGTTCAATTACATTATTATCGTAACTATAGTTTTCTTGGTTCTGCTTACTTCAATTTGTTCAGTTCATATGTCTTCTGATTCTTCCCTTATTTCTTCATTTTCATCATTCCTTTCAGCACATTAATAGTTGGCTATAGTAGAAACTTGTCGTGTGTGTGTCTCCCTCTATTATAATGTAAGCTTTTTGAGAATAGGGACTACCTTACTTTTCCATGGTGAATAGCATTTTCCACCATGAGTCTTTTGGAATTCTCTTAGATCACTAAATTTCTGAGAATAGTTAAATCATTCACAGTCCTTTATCATATAATGTTGCTTACTGTGTACAATGTTCTCCTAGTTTTGCCTCCAGGCCATCTCCAGTCATCCTGCTCTACATCTGACCATTGGACCCAGATGATTCTAGAAGAAAGAATGAAGCTGGTCACCTTGCACAGCCTCCCTCACTCAAATTCACTTCACCTCCCTGATGTCATAGTCTTCCAGAATAAAATTCAAAGAGCAGATCATTGTATTGCTAAGAAGTCAATCATAGTTGATCGTTGTACAATGTGACTGTTATTTCGTACTATGTTCTGCTTCTGCTTATTTTAACTGTTATAAATAAAATATTGTTTAAAGAAGAAGAAGATGATGATGATGATGATGATGATGAAGGTGACCACCACCACCACAGGAAAGAGGTACTCAACTATCTAGCATAGCTTACTAGAAGATAAGGACTTCAAGGAAGACAATGTCACGCTGATATGAATGTGAAATCCCCTATGAACAAGTCAACAAGATTTTTTATTTTATATTTTAAGTATCAACTTTTCAGGACTGTATAGTACTAGCATAAGTTTTGTTGCTTATTTAAGTCTTTGTCAATAAATACTAGTATTTATCAGAGTTTTTTTTGTGTTTATCAGTTCTTTTATGCAGAGAAAAAAAATCTCATACCTGATTTAAATTGAACACTTAAATGTTCAGTTTAACATTGAATTAACATTATTATAATAATTATTGAATTAACATTGAGACGACAGGACCTTTACAGAGTACCATTCTATTCTTTCCTTTTGTGAGAATCAATTCTAAATCCCCTAAAACCTCTGGGTTGGGATTATAAGAGGGGAAAAAAATGTGATGAGGAACCCTTCTTCAGAGAACATGCTCCCCCAGAATTGAAACAAATCCTTGCAAATAGTTCCAAAGCTAGAGACCTTTTAATGGGAGAGGAGAGGGCTGGTATTATACTCCACCTGGACCCAGAAGTAGCTTTGTGTTGTTTTGTTATACTATGATAAAATGGAGAGAAGTACAAAGAGTTCTTGGCAAAGTCTATTGAGACATTTAAGGGAGAAGGGATCATTTTTGGGATAGGCAAGTGGCAGCGATGAGGTCTGTGCAGGGCAGGGAGTTTTGGGAACCACCTTCTGGTCTGTTCAGGTCCTTTATAAATGAATTTACGAACCCCAAAAGTTAAACTGGCAAAAGAAGTTGATTATTAGAACTGAGAAATCAGCTTTTGCAGGCTGACTTCCTTAATGGCAGGGTAGCAGAGAAATCCTCTAGTAGAGAAAGTGAATAGAGTCCTTGTTAGGGAAATAGGTGAGAGAGAGAGGGAAAGGAAAGGGAGAACAAAGGGAGAGGAGAGGAAGAAAGATAGTTTCCGAGCTCCCCTCATCGCACTAACAGTGTTTGGGTTTTATCCCAGCCAAAGTATAATTATATCCCATTTTACAGATTTGGAATCTTTTTTCCAAATGACTAAATCTGTAATTTAAAGAACTATCATCTTGAAATATTTTCTTTCTCTCCCTGCTTTATCCCATTTTATAGATTTAGAATCTTTTTTTTCCAAATGCCTGAGTTATAGAATTTAAAGAACCAACATCTAGAAGTCATTATTTCTTTTCCTTCTGTACTAGGACCCTGATTGTAAATTTAAGCAAGTAAGCTCCATTATTTCATATTAAATACTCTTAATTACCTAGAATCCAAATCTTCTTAGCCCTTTATGGTCCTAAAGAAATTTCCTCTCTCAAATCGAGGTTCTCAGCCCTCCTATTCTTCTCACACCATCTTAATTACTAAATTGGAAGAAAGAGGCAACAGTAGGTCAGGAAGAAAAAGCATGTTATGATTTAGCACAGAGATCTTTATCAAGATATTTAGCTTTCTTGAACCTCAATTTTAAAAATTTTTAAATGTTTAATTTTTTTTTTTTTTTTGCTTTAAAAATAAGCAAAGCCATGACCAACCAGGAATGTGCTAGAGCCTTCTAGATCTGACTCTGGGGAGACATTTATTAAATTTTCAGTGTGAGCATTTATACCCAGGAAATCAATAAATTTTACAAATCAAAACTTTATTCATTTTTTGTTGTTATTGTCTCCACTTTAAAAAGTGATGGAGAAAAGTTTAATGGAGATTAAATTTTAAAATGTCCTTCCCACCCCCCTCACCCCCCACCCCAGGCCAAAACTGGTTGTTAAGCATTTACCTGAACAACACAGACACTAACAAGGTCTCTTCTGGCTCCTATAAGATTCCAATAATGTAGCCCATGTAAAATAGTTTGTCTCTGTATAAATGAAGGTTCTTCCCTGATTACCAGATAAAACGGATTCTCTAATAACCTTAGTACTCAACTAAGTAGGCATTTGTTATTTAGTTATTTCTAGATTGTGCCTGTAAGCAGTGAAGACAAAGGTTTAAATTCCCTAAGGAGAGGAACCCTGTTGTTCTCCTTTTTAATTCCCTGTACTATTCTTCATTTAAGCATGCAATGTGCAGTTATTAAGTTCTTACTATATGCCAAGTACTGTTCTAAGCCCTGAGGAATAAAAAGAAAGGCAAAATCAATCCCTATTTTCTTTTTCTTCTTCTTCTTATTATTATTATTATAGCTTTTTATTTACAAAATATATGCATGGGTAACTTTTTTATTTTAATAGTTTTTATTTATCAGATATATGCAGGGGTAATTTTACAACATTGATAATTGCCAAACCTTTTGTTCTAATTTCTCCCCAGATAGCAGGTTGACCAATACATGTTAAATATGTTAAAGTATAAATTACATACAATATATGTATACATGACCAAACAGGTTTTTTTGCTGAACAAAAAGAATCGGACTTTGAAATAGTGCACAATTAGACTGTGAAGGAAATCAGACATGCAGGCGGACAAAAATAGAGGGATTGGGAATTCTATGTAGTGGTTCATAGTCATCTCCTAGAGTTCTTTTGCTGGGTGTGGCTGGTTCAGTTCATTACTTCTCTATTGGAACTGATTTGGTTCATCTTATTGTTGAAGAGGGCCACGTCCATCAGAATTGATCATCATATAGTATTGTTGTTGAAGTATACAGCGATCTCCTGGTCTTGCTCATTTCACTCAGCATCAGTTCATGTAAGTCTCTCCAGGCCTTTCTGAAATCATCCTGCTGGTCGTTTCTTACAGAACAATAATATTCCATAACATTCATATACCACAATTTATTCAGTCATTCTCCAGTTGATGGGCATCCATGTAGTTTCCAGTTTCTGGCCACTACAAAAAGGGCTGCCACAAACATTCTTGCACATACAGGTCCATGGGTAACTTTTCAACACTGACCCTTGCAAAACCTTCTGTTCCAACTTATCCCCTCCTTCCCCCCATGTTGATAAGTTCTTACTAAGTGCTAAGTCAGTACTCGACAATTCTCTAGTTCTGGCCTTTACTGGGAGTTTTACTTCTGTGACCTCCTGGGGAGGAGCTTGCATGCTTAGGAGGAGCAAGTTCATTGGTTGAAGTAATTTTCCCCAGAAGTCCTTGCGTTATCCCACGCCCATTCTCTGGGAGGATAAAAAAGGGCGGCACTCGAGAGATAGAGTCTTGTCTGGACCAGACTTGGGGGGGCTTTCTGCAGGAAGGGAAGTCACTACTCTGGACCAGAGTTGACAGCAACTTCTGGAGACAACAGCTCTCTACAGGAAGAAGAATCTGTCTGAGAGATTTGAGTTGACACAGCAGATCTCCTCCCAGAGAGCAATTGGCAGTCTCTGGAGACAACAGAACTTTACACCCCCACCCTTTACCCTAGATGGCAGGTAGACCTGCGTGTTAAATGTGTTAAAGTATATGTTAAATCCAATATATGTAACAGTCCCTCTTTTCAAGGAGTTCAATATGCAAAGAACTATGTACACACAAAATATAGGAGGAAATTTCAGGATTAAGTCTGAGAGGGAAGGCACTAGCATAAAGGGGGATCAGGAATGATTTCTTTATAGAAATTGGTATTTTAGCTGAAGCAAGTCAAAAGAAATTAGGAGGCAAAGAAAAGGAGGATGAGAATTATAATCATGTGGGACAGTCATTGAAAAGGTATAGGGTTGAGGAATGGTGTATTGTGTAAGGAATTGCAAAAAAGGCGAGTGGCCCTTAATATTTGAATATATATAGGGATAAAAATGAAAGAAAACTGGAAAGGTAGGAATGGGCCAGAATGATGTTGTTATTGTTCATCCTTCCTGTCTGAAGAGGAAAGGAGGGCAGTATCTTGACTTGAAAGTAAATTGGGTTTAAGTGAGGCAAAGTTGTGCAAAATATCTAGCTTATTTCAGAGAGTCCAGTAGCAAAATATAGGTCAGGATGACTATGGCCCAGATGCAATGGGAGACCTTGCCTATTTAAAGCTAATGTCTTTTTAGGTCTGTTCACTTGAGATAACATCCATTCAATAATTAAAAGACTAGGTAAGAATTGAGGCAAAAAGGTATCTAGTTTTCCTTCATTCAACCAGGATATGAAGGATTTTGAATGTCAAACAGAGGATTTCATAATTAATCCTGAAATTAATAGGGAGCCATTGGTATAATTGAATGGGGAAGTGGAGTATGGTGTCACTCATAGAATATCCAGACACTCTTCTTCATTTTAAAGACTAGGAAACTGAGGTCCAATTTGTTCAAGGGTCACACAGAATAGTTAGCTGCAAAGATGATATTTGACACAAAAACCAACTCTCTTCAATGATACAATTCTACCTCCATAACCTACTTTCAGCACAATGGGACAGGGCTGTTACTAAGCCATTCATGTCTACAGATGTGATGTGTTGTAAAAGAGAATAACCTAATATGGTTAAGGGAGGAACAAGGTAGAAACGAATGACATCTGAAAAGTGATTTTATTAGAGGAAATCTTTGATTCTCATATGTGGTCCTGGAGGGGGTGTGCATGAAATGTGCTTAGTGGCCCCATCTCTAAGCCTGTGAAACCCTGGGATCACCAGGCAGAACCTCTCAGAGAGCTACTTCAAGCAATGAGATGTCAGATGTTCTTTCCCTTTCTTTGAATAGCCCAAGCCAAACCCTTTTACCTCTGTATTTGAACATCTATTTTGACTTATTTTTTAAAACATTTTATAGACGCTTTTTATTTTTACATCAATCATTTTTAGGTATACCTAGATATACTACCACTCACCCAGTCACTCAATAACACATATATAAGTAAAACAGCTTAGCAACCAATCAACCCAGGGAACTAGTCTGGCAGTGTATGTAGCATTCTTTACCTATAGCCCCCCACTTCTCCTGAGAAAAGAAGGTTCATTTCCTTATCTATTCTCCAGGCCTAAGAATAATCATTTTATGTTCACAGTATTGAGCTTCAGTTAGGGTTCGTTTATATTATTGCAGTCTATTTTTTAAGGATTTCAGTAAAGTGCCCAGCCTGGAGTCAGCAAGACTCATCTTCCTAAAGTCAAATCTGGCCTCAGATACTTAATGGTTGTGTGACACTGGACAAGTCACTTAACCCTGTTTGCCTCAGTATCCTCATCTGTAAAACGAGCTGGAGAAGGAAATACAAATCACTCCATTATCTTTGCTGAGGAAATCACAGATTCATGCAGAATCAGGCACCACTGAACAATCACAACAAAAGTCTGTTTTGCTTCGTTTTGTTTTTATTTTATCACAATTGCTTCTTGGAACTAGGAAACCTAATCTCAATAATGTAGAATCAGATTAAGTGGCTTCCCTTAGTATCCTGAATTATTTACTGTGTTCTTCTTCCCAACTAGGGCAAACTGGCATTGACAAATTTACCTAAGGCAATTTTTAGGAAAGACCGTGAGTGTTCTCTATCATCTTAAAAAGTGGCTAAAGGGAAAAAAAAAAAAAAAAAAAAAAAAAAAAAAACTACTTTTTTTTTTTTTCCTGAGGCAATTGGGGTTAAGTAACTTGCCCAAGGTCACACAGCTAGGAAGTGTTAACTTCAGGACTAGAGATCTATCCACTGCACCACTTAGCTGCCCCCTACTTCTTTTAAGATATAAGAACAATGCACTTTCTCCAAAATAGAGTCGGCAAATCATTTGAAATCAATACTTAAGATAACCAGTACAAAATTATTTCATATGTTAACCTGACTTTTTTTGGAAAACTTGTGATGGGGGGAGGGGAAACCAACTATCTGCACCTGCAACTATCAGTCTCAGCTGACTCCAACTTTATCTTGTCAAAAGCTGCCAGATATTGAAAGTAGATATTTAGAGCTAGAGAACACCTGCAGTGGGAAGTTATAAATAGTCTATTTTTGAGGTTCATCATTTTCACTTTGACTCACTTTCCTTTTTACCTAAAAACTGTAAGAAACCCATTATTGCCTCTCTCCTGGACTCTTGCACTAACTTCCTCGATGGTCTGCAGTTTCACCTACTTTTCAATTCCAGTACCAGCTAACAAGCCAAGCAATTACTGTGAGCCACATACAAGCAAAAAAAAAAAAAAAAAAAGGCAGCCTGTGCCTTCAAAGAAAATCCACTCTAAAGAAGGAATGCAACATTTGAAATGAAATTGAAAATGTGGAGAGGGTTGGGAAGAGCTGCTAGTGCTGCTGCTGCTGCTGCTGCTGCTGTTAGTGCTGCTGCTGCTGGTAATGCTGCTGCTGCTGGTAGTGCTGCTGCTGCTGGTAATGCTGCTGCTGCTGGTAGTGCTGCTGCTGCTGGTAATGCTGCTGCTGCTGCTGCTGGTAGTGCTGCTGCTGCTGCTGCTGGTAGTGCTGCTGCTGGTAATGCTGCTGGTAGTGCTGTTGCTGCTGGTAATGCTGCTGCTGCTGGTAGTGGTGCAGCTGGTAGTGCTGCTGCTGCTGCTGCTGGTAGTGCTGGTGCTGCTGCTACTGGTAGTGCTGGTGCTGCTGCTGCTGCTGGTAGTGCTGGTGCTGCTGGTAATGCTGCTGCTGCTGGTAGTGCTGCTGCTGGTGGTAGTGCTGCTGCTGCTGCTGCTGCTGCTACCAGATGAATGGAATAAGTATGGCTAATCTGGACATTTCCTTAAAATGCAGGTCTGAAAGGAAGCCACCAATCAGAAAAAATGACCAAAGACATCGGGATTTTCCAAGGTGAAAAGACTGTTGGGGATTTGTGAAGAAAGAAGTCCAGAGAGTTTGGAGCAGAACCAGGAGAAGAAGAACAATGGCAGCTTAATCTTTCTAATGCACATGCTTAATCTTGTCTATTCAATTTAAAGAAAGTCAGCAAACATTTCTGTATTTTATACCCTCCTTATGCTTGCCACTCTGGTAGGTGTTAAGAATATAAAAATAAAGACAAATTAGTCCCTGTGCTCAAGAAGTCTATATCCTATCTAGGGAAATGATATTTACATAGATAAGCTAATATAAAACTTACATAAAAGAGAGTCCTTCAGAATGGGGATGGGTGCGAATGGAGTATTTAACAGCTGAAGATGACATCTTCAAGAAAGGCTTCCTATACTACATAGGTTGACCTGTAAAGGAAGCTATAGGTTTTAAGAGGCAGAAGTGACAAGTGAATGCATATCAGGCATGGGAGACACAGCCTGTGCAAAGGTGTGGAAGGGGTGATGTAATATCATGCCTGAAGAACAGTAAATAGGGCCATGTAGAGCTCAAGACTGGAGAGGAGATTATATGGTCTGGAAAGATAGACAGAAGCTGCACCATGAAGGGCTTTAAATTCCAAACAGAGGAATTTTAATTGTACTTTAAAAGCAGCCACAGATGCTTCTTGAGGTAGAGAAACATTGTCAGACTTAGAGTCTAGAGATAATAGAATAAGTATCTACTATGTGCCAGGTACTGTGCTAAGCACTTTTTATCTCATTTGATCTTCATTAAGCGTTACTTCTAATAGAGAGTATTCCAGTTTGTCTATAATATGGAATTCATATAAATAATGACAGAAAGATTAGTTTAAGTCACATTGTGGCGCTCCATTCCAGTCCTTTATACTTGTGTTGGAGCATTCTGTTGCTGAGAAGAGCTTCGACATTCATAGTTAATCATCACATAATATGACTGATACTGTGTACAATGCTTTCCTGGTTCTGCTCATCAGAGTCTTTCCAGGTTTTTCTGAAATCTTGTCTGCTTATTTTTTAATTGCACATTCATATTCTATGATTAATATTCTATGACATTCATATAACACAGTTTGTTCAGCCATTCCCCAATAGATGGACAACCTCTCAACTTCCAATATCTTGCTACCACAAAAAAAAAAAAAAAAGTTGCCGTACAAATTTTTGCACATGTAAGTCCTTTTCCCATTTATATATATATAATATATATATATATATATATATATATATATTTTTTTTTTTTTTTTTTTTTTTTTTTTGGAATAGAGACCCTGTAGTGTTATTGCTTGAACAAAGGGTATAAAGGGTATGCACAGTTTGGTTGGCTTTTGGGCATAATTTCAAATTGCTCTCAAGAATGGTTGGATCAGTTTACAACTCTACCAACAGAGCATTAGTAACCCAATTTTCCCACATCCTCTCCAACATTTATCATTTTCATTTCCTGATATATTAGCCAATCTAATAAGTGTGAGATTGTACCTCAGAGTTGTTTTAATAGGCATTTCTCTGATCAAGAATGATTTAGATCAATTCTTCATATGCCTGTAGATCACTTTGATTTCTTTATCTGAAAATTGCCTGTTCATATGCTTTGATCATTAGTCAATTGGGAAATGTCTTGTATTCTTATAAATTTGATTCAATTTTTCTATACATTTGAGAAACGAGGCTTTTATCAGGGACATTTGCTATAAATAATCCCCTAAAACAGCTAGGAAGGGGAGTTGCTTAGAGATTTTCATTGGCTCCCCATAACCTATCAAATAAATTCCACTTAAGCCTGAAATAAATGCTTTAACCTGAAATGAACTTCCATAATTTCTCTCTAACCAATCTTTTCACTATTATCCAATTCTGCTCTCCATCATGTACTTCATGTTATAGCCAAACTGGAATATTCACAACCTTCTCAACATATTCCTTGAATCTCTTTTCTTCCCAAACAAAATATATTTGCTAAGATCAAACCTTTGCCCAAGACTCAGTTCTATCTATCTAAAGGGGGCTTTCTTGGACCTCCCCAGATTAAAGTATCTTCCCTTTTAAGGAATTTAAGTTTACAGATTTAAGTTCATAGAATACTTTATATTCCTTTTATAGACTTGTTATCTAATCATTCAGTGATTTCCAACTCTGTGTAGACTATGAAAGAGGTTTTCTTCACAAATATACAAGAAAGTTTTGTCATTTACTTTTCCAGTGTGTCCCCATTTTACAAATGAGGAATTGAAGCAAAGAGGGGCTAAGCCACTTGCCCAGGGTCCAAGTACTAAATGGACTAAGTGTCTAAGATCTGATTTGAATTCAGATCTTACTGACTTCAAGGCTAGTGCTCTATCCATTGCCTCACCTAGCTACCTAGTATAAATGTCATGCACTAACATATTATAATTTGGTTCATTTTGGTCAAAGGATATGAACAGACAATTCTCAGATAATGAAATTGAAACTATATCTAATCATATGAAAGAGTGTTCCAAATCACTACTGATCAGAGAAGTGCAAATTAAGACAACTCTGAGATACCACTACACACCTGTCAGATTGGCTAAGATGACAGGAATAAATAATGATGAATGTTGGAGAGGATGTGGGAAAATTGGGACACTAATACATTGTTGGTGGAGTTGTGAAAGAATCCGGCCATTTTGGAGAGCAATCTGGAACTATGCCCAAAAAGTTATCAAATTGTGCATACCCTTTGATCCAGCATTGCTGTTATTGGGGTTATATCCCAAGGAAATACTAAAGAAGGGAAAGGGACCTGTATGTGCCAAAATGTTTGTGGCAGCCCTTTTCATAGTGGCTAGAAACTGGAAGATGAATGGATATCCATCAATTGGAGAATGGTTGGGTAAGTTATGGTATATGAAGGTTATGGAATATTATTGCTCTGTAAGAAATGACCAGCAGGATGAATTCAGAAAGGCTTGGAGAGACTTACATCAACTGATGCTGAGTGAAATGAGCAGAACCAGAAGATCACTGTATACTTCAACAATAATGCTGTATGAAGATGTATTCTGATGGAAGTGGATATCTTCAACATAAAGAAGATCCAACTCACTTCCAGTTGATCAATGATGGACAGAAATAACTACACCCAGAGAAGGAACACTGGGAATTGAATGTAAAATATTAGCACTACTGTCTATCTACCCAGGTTACTTATACCTTCAGAATCCAATACTTACCGTGCAACAAGAAAATTGGATTTACACACATATATTGTATCTAGGTTATACTGTAACACATGTAAAATGTATGGGATTGCCTGTCATCTAGGGGAGGGAGGAGAGGGAGGGAGGGGAAAATCTGGAAAAATGAATACAAGGGATAATGTTAAAAAAAATTACTCATGCATATATACTGTCAAAAAATGTATAATTATAAAATTAATAAAATTTTTAAAAGAGAATAAATAAATAAATGATTTGGCTCACTTTTAATTTGTATAATTTTATCTTTTTACATATTTTATTACCTCTACAAAACTTTAACTCTTCCAGTGTATTTTGCTTTTGAATTTTACCCACCTTCCGGCCAAGATGGCGGCGTGGAGGCAGACAGCTGCTTGAGCTCCACGTTTTCTCTCAGAACTTACTTCATGACAGGCCTCTGACTTAATGCTTGACCCAGAAAGAAATCCACAAATAATCACCAAGAGAAGACATCCTTGAAAGTCGCCAGAAAAGGTCTGTGTTTGCTTAGGGGAGGGTCAATCAGACTGGGTACAGACTGAGGGCAGGCAGCCAGAGCAAGACAGGCAGCTCACACAGCTCAGACCTGAGGGGGAGGGGTGTGACCTCTGCCGTTTCTGTGAAAGGGCTTTTGCCCCAGTGTGGATGCTCCGTCTTGGCAGCAAGCCAGGAGCAGCAGAGAGGGTGTAAACACCAGGGGTGAAGATTAAAACCCCAGAAAGCCAGCGTCTCTCAGAGCCCGGCCACCCCCAACCCCCACCTGGACTGACTCAGTGCGGTCTCAGTCTCGGAGCCTCAGAGCGCAGACTCAGTACAGTCATTGCTGTTCTATTATTGGCTATCTGCTGCCCTACCCCCAGTCTGTAGAGGAAGCCCATTAATACCATCCAGCCCCATCCCCCACAAAACAGACCAATTGTTTCTCTTGTCAGTTTGTTTTCTGTGATTCCTACTCTGACAAAATGAACAAAAAATTCAAAAGGGCTCTAACCATTGACAGCTTCTGTGTGGAGAGGGAGCAGACTTCAAACACTGAGGAGACTAAAAACAGACTGTCCCCAGATGAATCCCCTAAGAGGGATATGATCTGCTCCTCAATACAAAAGAATCTCATAGAGGAAATCAAAAAGGCTCTCACAAGAGAGCTGGAAGAGAAATGGGAAAAGGAAAGGGAAGCTTGGCAAGAGAGCCTGGAGAAGTCATCCCATGCATTCAAAGACAGAGTGGATAAAGAAATCAAATCATTGAGAAATAAGATTAGTGAGCTGGAAAAGGTAAACAACTCCAAGGAAAACAGGATTAGTGAGCTGGAAAAAGAAATCAGCTCTCTAAAAAATAAAATGGATAAAATGGAAAAAAATTCCATAGAAGATAAAAACTCAATTGGACAATTACAAAGAGATATAAAAAAAGTGAGTGAAGAAAATACTTCATTGAAAATTAGACTGGAACAAGTAGAAATGAATGACTCAAGGAGAAACCAAGAGGTAGTCAAGCAAAACCAGAGAAATGAAACAATTGAAAAGAATGTCAAGTACCTTACCAGAAAGACAACAGACCTGGAAAACAGATCCAGGAGAGACAATTTGAGAATAATCGGACTCCCTGAAAAATGGGAGGAAAAAAAGAGCTTGGACACCATTTTCGAGGAAATTATCAAAGAGAACTGCCCAGACATTCTGGAAACATAGACATTGAAAAAATTCATCGATCACCTACTGAAAGGGACCCTAAAATCAAAACGCCAAGAAATATAGTGGCCAAGTTCAAGAACCATCAGACAAAGGAAAAGATATTGGAAGCTGCTAGAAAAAATCAATTCAGATATGGAGGATCCACAATAAGGATAACCCAGGATCTAGCAGTGGCCACATTAAAAGAACGCAGGGCCTGGAACATGATATTCCGAAAGGCTAAGGAACTTGGTATGCAGCCAAGAATAACTTACCCAGCAAGAATGAGCATCGTTTTCCAGGGAAGAAGATGGACAGTTAACGAAATAAATGAATTCCATCTATTTTTGATGAAAAAACCAGACCTACATAAAAGGTTTGATCTTCAAATACAGAACTCAAGAGATTTCTAAAAAGGTAAAAAGAAATCTTGAGAACTATACTTCTGCCAAAAAAAATATGTAAAGAACATATGTACAATTTGTCTTAGAAACTAGAGGTGGAAAGGAGATTATATCATAAAAAAGTGTAAAGTGGTGGTACTACATCTCATGAAGAGGCAAAGGTAACCTATTATATCTGAGAGAAAGAAAGGAGGGAGATGAACATAGCGTGTATCAATAGACATATTTGATTTATGGTGAAACTTCTTCCACTTCATTGAAAAGTGAAAGGGAAGGAGTAAGCTAAGGGGAAGGGAATACAGAAATTTCGAGGAAAAGGGGTAAAATAAGGGGAGGATCTTTAAGGTGGGGGAGGGATACTAAGAAGGGAGGACTGTGAAAAGCAAGTGGTGTTCACCAGTTTAATACTGGGTAGGGGGGTAAAAGGGAAGGAAAGGGGAAAAGCATAAGCAGGGGTTAATAGGATGGCAAGCAATATAGAATTAGTCCTTCTAACCATAAATGTGAATGGGGCAAACTGCCTCATAAAGAGGAAGCAGTTAGCAGACTGGATTAAAAGTCAGAATCCTACTATATGTTGTTTACAGGAAACACACCTGAACCAGGGTGAGACATTCAAACTAAAAGTAAAAGGGTGGAGCAGAATCTATTATGCTTCAGGCAAAACCAAAAAAGCAGGAGTAGCCATCCTCATCTCAGATCAAGCAAAAACAAAAATTGATCTAATTAAAAGAGATAAGGAAGGGCATTATATCCTGCTAAAGGGCAGCATCAATAATGAAGCAGTATCAATATTAAACATATATGCACCAAGTGGTGCAGCATCTAAATTCTTAAAAGAGAAATTAAGAGAGCTGCAAGAGGAAATAGATAGCAAAACTATAATAGCGGGAGATCTCAACCTTGCACTCTCAGAATTAGATAAATCAAACCACAAAATAAATAAGAAAGAAGTCAAAGAGGTAAATAGAATACTAGAAAAGTTTGATATGATAGATCTTTGGCGAAAGCTAAATGGAGACAGAAAGGAATATACTTTCTTCTCAGCAGTTCATGGAACCTATACAAAAATTGATCATGTACTAGGGCATAAAAACCTCAAAATCAAATGCAGTAAGGCAGAAATAGTAAATGCATCCTTTTCAGACCATAATGCAATCAAAATTACATTTAATAAAAAGCCAGGGGAAAATAGACCAAAAAATAATTGGAAACTAAATAATCTTATACTAAAGAATGATTGGGTAAAACAGCAAATCATAGACATAATTAATAACTTCACCCAAGAAAATGACAATAATGAGACATCATAACAAAATGTGTGGGATACAGCCAAAGCAGTAATAAGGGGAAGTTTTATATCTCTACAGGCCTACTTGCATAAAATAGAGAAAGAGAGGGCCAACGAATTGGGCTTACAACTAAAATTGCTAGAAAAGGGACAAATTAAAAACCCCCAGACAAACACAAAACTTGAAATTCAAAAAATAAAAGGTGAGATTAATAAAATTGAAAGTAAAAAAAAACTATTGAATTAATTAATAAAACTACGAATTGGTTCTATGAAAAAACCAACAAAATAAGACAAACCCTTAGTAAACCTGATTAAAAAAAGGAAAGAGAAAAAGCAAATTGTTAGTCTTGAAAATGAAAAGGGTGAACTCACCACTAATGAAGAGGAAATTAGAACAATAGTTAGGAGCTACTTTGCTCAACTTTATGCCGATAAATTCGATAACTTAAATGAAATGGAAGAATACCTTCAAAAATATAGCTTGCCCAGATTAACAGAGGAAGAAGTAAGTAGTCTAAATAGTCCCATCTCAGAAAAAGAAATAGACCAAGCTATTAACCAACTTCCTAAGAAAAAGTCCCCAGGACCAGATGGATTTACAGGTGAATTCTACCAAACATTTAAAGAACAACTAACTCCAATGCTATGTAAACTATTTGAAAAAATAGGGATTGAAGGAGTCCTACCAAATTCCTTCTATGACACAGACATGGTACTAATACCTAAACCAGATAGATCAAAAACTGAGAAAGAAAACTATAGACCAATTTCCTTAATGAATATTGATGCTAAAATCTTAAATAAGATATTAGCAAATAGACTTCAGAAAATCATCCCCAGGATAAGACACTATGACCAAGTGGGATTTATACCAGGAATGCAGGGCTGGTTTAATATTAGGAAAACTATTAGTATAATTGACCATATTAATAATCAAATTAATAAAAACCATATGATCATCTCAATAGATGCAGAAAAGGCATTTGATAAAATCCAACATCCATTCCTACTAAAAACGCTTGAGAATATAGGAATAAATGAACTATTCCTTAAAATAATAAGGAACATATATTTAAAACCTTCAGTAAACATCATATGTAATGGTGATAAACTAGAACCTTTCCCTGTAAGATCAGGAGTGAAACAAGGTTGCCCACTATCACCATTACTATTCAATATAGTACTAGAAACTCTAGCCTCGGCAATAAGAGCCGAGAAAGAGATTCAAGGAATTAGAGTAGGAAATGAAGAAATCAAATTGTCACTTTTCGCAGATGACATGATGGTATACTTAGAGAACCCCAAAGACTCTGCTAAAAAGCTATTAGAAATAATTCAGAATTTTAGCAAAGTCGCAGGATACAAAATAAATCCACATAAATCCTCAGCATTTTTATACATTAACAACACAATCCAACAGCAAGAGATACAAAGAGAAATTCCATTCAAAATAATGGTCGATAGTATCAAATATTTGGGAATATATCTACCAAAGGAGAGTCAGGAATTATATGAGCAAAATTACAAAACACTTGCCACAAAAATAAAGTCAGATTTAAATAATTGGAAAGACATTCAGTGTTCTTGGATAGGCCGAGCGAATATAATAAAGATGACAATACTCCCCAAACTAATCTATTTATTTAGTGCTATACCAATCAGACTCCCAAGAAACTATTTTAATGACTTAGAAAAAATAACAACAAAATTCATATGGAAGAATAAAAGGTCGAGAATTGCAAGGGAACTAATGAAAAAAAAGTCAGAGGAAGGTGGTCTAAGTTTACCTGATTTAAAGCTGTATTATAAAGCAACAGTCACCAAAACCATTTGTTATTGGCTAAGAAATAGACTAGTTGATCAGTGGCATAGGTTAGGTTCACAGGGCAAGATAGTGAATAAAAATAGCAATCTAATCTTTGACAAACCAAAAGATCCCACATTTTGGGATAAGAATTCATTATTTGACAAAAACTGCTGGGAAAACTGGAAATTAGTATGGCAGAAACTAGGCATGGATCCACATTTAACACCACATACCAAGATTAGATCAAAATGGGTCCAAGATTTAGGCATAAAGAACGAAATCCTAAATAAATTGGAGGAACATGGGATGGTTTACCTTTCAGACTTGGGGAGGAAGGAGGAGTTTGTGTCCAAGGGAGAACTAGAGACCATTATTGATCACAAAATAGAACATTTTGATTACACCAAATTAAAAAGTTTCTGCACAAACAAAACTAATGCAAACAAGATTAGAAGGGAAGTAACAAATTGGGAAAACATTTTTATAGTTAAAGGTTCTGATAAAGGCCTCATCTCCAAAATATACAGAGAATTGACTTTAATTTATAAGAAATCAAGCCATTCTCCAATTGATAAATGGTCAAAGGATATGAACAGACAATTTTCAGATGATGAAATTAAAACTATTTCCACTCATATGAAAGAGTGTTCCAAATCACTATTGATCAGAGAAATGCAAATTAAGACAACTCTGAGATATCATTACACACCTGTCAGATTGGCTAAGATAACAGGAACAAATAACGATGAATGTTGGAGGGGCTGTGGGAAAACTGGGACACTGATGCATTGTTGGTGGAGTTGTGAAAGAATCCAACCATTCTGGAGAGCAATCTGGAATTATGCCCAAAAAGTTATCAAAATGTGCATACCCTTTGACCCAGCCATACTACTACTGGGCTTATACCCCAAGGAACTACTAAAGAAGGGAAAGGGACCTGTATGTGCCAAAATGTTTGTGGCAGCCCTTTTCATAGTGGCTAGAAGCTGGAAGATGAATGGATGTCCATCAATTGGAGAATGGTTGGGTAAACTATGGTATATGAATGTTATGGAATATTATTGTTCTGTAAGAAATGACCAACAGGAGAAATACAGAGAGGCTTGGAGAGACTTACATCAACTGATGCTGAGTGAAACGAGCAGAACCAGAAGATCATTATATACTTCAACAATGATACTGTATGAGGATGTATGCTGATGGAAGTGGATTTCTTCAACATAGAGAAGAGCTAATCCAATTCCAATTGATTAATGATGGACAGAACCAGCTACATCCAGAAAAGGAACACTGGGAAATGAATGTAAACTGTTATTTTTACCTTCTGAATCCAATTCTTCCTGTGCAACAAAAAATTCGGTTCTACACACATATATTGTATCTAGAATATACTGTAATATATTTAACATATGTAAGACTGCTTGCCATCTGGGGGAGGGGGTTGGGGGAGGAAGGGAAAAAATCTGAATAGAAGTAAGTGCAAGGGATAATGTTGTAAAAAATTACCCATGCATATGTACTGTCAAAAAATGTTATAATTATAAAATAAAATAAAAATTAAAAAAAAAAAAAAAGAATTTTACCCAAGCATAATACATTGTATACAGGGAAGGAAGGAAAGAAGAGAGGGGAAAGAAATAACATTTCTACTTACTGTGTGCCAATAAGTGTGCTAAGCTCTTTATAACTATTAATTCATTTTATCCTCACAACAATCCTGAGAGGAAGGTGTTATTATTATCCCCATTTTGCAGTTGTGAATCCTGAGGAATGCAGAGATTCAACAACTTTTCCAGAGTCACATAGCCAGTATATAAGGATACATTTGAATTCAGGGCTTCCTTATTCCAGGCTCAGTCCATTATCCATTTGTTGTGCCATCTAGCTAAAAGTAATTAATTAATGTTGATTGAATGAATGAATTTAAACAGTCCAATTTATACAATATCCTGAAATGAACAAACTAATCTAATTAAATCTTGGGCATCCCCTAAACCAATGCTTCCTATTTTTATTCCAAAATTTATTAAATGCTTTGAGGCTAAACATATATTGATGAAAATAATATTCTGATCTAAATAATTTCAGAATATGGAATATTTACAGAATAAATAAGTGTTAGGGAAATTTCAGAGTTAAATGAAGGAAACAATTTTTCTTCATGCAGAAAATTGTTGTACAATCTGTTGTACAAGGAAGGAAACAAGTTTTGTCAGATGCCTACTATATGTTTGGCACTGTGCTAAGCATTTTACAAATATTATCTTATTTGATCTTCAGATCAACTGTGGGAGATAGATACTATTATTATTCCCATTTTACTATTATTATCTGTATTTTACAGTTGAGGAAGCTAAAGCAAGTAGAGGTTAAGTGACAACAGAAAGTATCTAAGACTGAATTTGAACTCAAATCTTCCTGATTCAAAATCTAATGTGCTATCCACTGTAATACATAATGTACTTGGTGATGAGCCAGGGGATGCTGAGGACAAACCTATTTAAGACCAGAGAGTCTCATTTCAAGGTTGCTTGCAAGGTGATCTTTTTTTAGCCATAGGAATTCTTAAAGGTTATCTATTAAGTTACACAAGAGTTGTGAGCTATGTCAGGACTTCTTAAACTTTTTCCATTCTCAACTCCCTTTTGCTTGACAAATATTTATGAGACCCTAGGTATATAAGTATATATAAAATAGGTATACAAATCAAAATATTTATTGATAATAAATCACTGCTTCATGATCTCCACATTCTTTTACCTGACTTCATATGGGACCATGATACACAGTTTAAGAAACTTTGATCTATGTCAATTTTAGAAGCATTGGGTGATAAAATTAAAGGTACTCAAAATATAATTTCATATTTACTATTTTAGAGGGGAAATTATCACGAACTTTGAAATTTTCTTCTTCTTGTTGTTCAATCATTTCCAACTCTTTGTAACCCCATTTGGGGGCTTTCTTGGCAAAGATATCGAAGTGGTTTGCTATTTCCTTCTCCAGTTCATTTTATAGATAAGAAAATCAAGGCAAACAGGGTTAAAGGACTTATCTAGAGTCACACAGCTAGTAAAAGCTTCTGGAACTGGATTTGAACTCAAGAAGATGAATGTTCCTGTTTCCAAGCCCAGTGCTCTGTACTATGACACCACCTAACTTAATCATCTCATATGGCATGCCAAGGTTCTGAAGAATAGAATTTGGAAAACACTTCCTTAAACTGATTTCTTCATCATCTGCTGAAAGATGTCTAAGTCAAATGACCTTTAGTTCAACTAAATACAACAAATGTTTATTATTAAATTTAATAATAATTTATCAAGTATTTACTATAGGCAAGGCACTGGGCTAGACATAGAGAATACAAAATAAAAACCTATTTCCCTTAAGGAACTCATGTGCTGCTAAGTGACAATGACCCTGCTCTCAAGGAGCCTCTACTAACTAGTTAAGAGGGAGAAGACAAGTTAGGGACGGAAGAAGGAGATATATGGTCAATAGATAAAAATATGGATTGACAATTTACTCAAAATTTATTCCAAATGCTTGGAATTCCAAATTCCAATTGCTTCAATTCCAAAATTCTTTTAATTGCTGAGATGTTTGTGATATTTAAACTTTCAATTTGACCAATGAGGGGACTCTAGCCAAGCAATTCCCCCTTTCCTTCCTTCCTGTTCCACAAGAAGTTGTTCAGTTATTTTCAGTTGTGTCTAACTCTTTGTAACCCTATTTGGGGTTTTCTTGATCAAGATAGCGGAGTGATTTGCTATTTCCTGCACCAGCTCATTTTACAGATGAGAAAACTGAGACAAATAAGATTAAATGATTTGCTCAGGATCACACAGCTAGTAAGTGTCTGAGATCAGATTTGAACTCAGTAAGATGTCTTTCTGACTCCAGTCCCAGCATTGTATGGCTCCACCTAGCTCACACAAGATACTCCATCAACGCACAATAGGTATTTTTGCTGAATATCCTCAATATCTGAAATTCTCTTTCTCCTCATCTCCATCTCTTGATTTCCCTAATGTCCTTCAAGTCCCAGTTAAAACCCCATTTTCTTTAGAAAACCTTCCCTCTTAATATTATTTCCCTCTGTTGATTATCCCCATTTTATCCCATTTCTACATTTTTGGCATATAGTTGTTTACACATTGTTTCCCTTATTAGATTGTAAGTTCCTTTAGAACAGGAACCAATTTGATTTGGTTTGGTTTGATATTTGCAGTGTTTAGCACAGTACCTGGCACATATTTAGTGTTTCATAAATGCTTGTTGTCTGGCTGACTACCCTACACCTGAAGTCAGTGTCCACCACCATGCTTCCACCCAACAGATGCAAAAATTTTGCCCTAAAAAAAGTAAGGGATGAGCTATATAGAGTAGATCAAGAACAGTGTTTGAAAGAAGCTAATCCAAGTGGCTTTCCAAACTCCCTTCCACAATGGGACCATGAGCAGAGCACATCAGTTACAAAAGTTGGAGTATCTACATGGATCATATTGTAGCATCACCTAATCCAACCTTGCCACCTCACTGGCAATGTCATCTATGTCACCTGAGACAGCAATTTCCACCTGCCACCTGTGTAATATAACTGCAAATACCACCTAGTTACTTATGATTAAATGTTACCTAAGTCCCCAAAATGCAAATGTCACTTTTGTCACCTACCTGTACATGTCACCTATCTAAAAATGTCACTAATATTACCGATGTGTCATTATTATCCATGTCACCTATGTGCCAATGTCATTTACGTCACCTCTTGCCAAATGCCACCTCTTTCACCCATCTCTTAATGCTACTTGTGACACCAGTTTCCAAATGCCACTTATGTAATATATTGGCAAATGCTGACCATGTCACCTCTCTGTAAAAGCCACCTATATCCCTTACTACTCAGCATCACCTATAACACCTAGGTGTTAATTGCACCCTTGTCAAATGTCTGCAATGTCTTTTATTTCACCAAACTATCAATGCCACTTGTGACCAAAGAGAGAAAGAAACTAATTGATCTTAAGCTAAGTGAACCTGGAATGTCTCATTTGTCTGTTTAGAAAATTTAAATGTTCCTGATACCACAAATTTTTTTAGTTCAAGATTAAAACAACATAAAGACTCCAGATAATAACAGTGAGGTCCTCTAAGATGCAAATTACTTTATCAAAGGTGGAACAGGTGTGCTCTTCTCTTCTGTGGCATGAGACAAATGGGATTTCTTTCTCTTTTTTTTTTTCTTATTTTTTCATTCTTTTTTTCTCCTGTTTCCTTCTTTCTTTCTTTTCCCTTTTTTTTCCTTTCTTTCTTCCTTCTTTCCTTTCTTACTTTCCCTAGCTCTAGAGTTTCTATCTTAATCTCCACTGAGGGTATTTCTGCAAAGAGAATTCCATTTTGTCTTTCTATAACAATATTCATCTTTCCATTTCCAGCTTCTGAGGCTTTTATCTACTTATATGGGAATAATATGCAATACAATCCATTCTTTTTGGATCCCAATAGTGTTGCATAACAAATTTAATTTAAAATCTGAGATGTTCCTAGTTTTATTTACTTTGCTGGAGATCTCTGTGGCCAGTACTTTTCAGGATTATAAAATCATCCATTCATTAATTCAAAAAATAATCACTTTGCATCCACTCTGTGCCCAGCAGCAAAGAAGCATACAATCTGACTCTCTCCTTGCAGAAAATAATAGTCTAGTTTAAGATCTAATTTACATACATATTAAGTCTTTAAGTAATAAGGGATAACTGAGATCCAGGTTTCATAGGTAACTAGAGAAAGGAAAGAATAGCATTGATTGGAATAATCCAGAAAACCTCATGGAGGAGATGGGAGTTAAGCTAAATGTGAAGGCAAAATAGGGTCTTGATCAGTAGAGGGGGATGACACTATGGGCAGATGGAGAGAAAGTACAGAACAGCATCAACAAAAGCTTCATGGCCTAAATTAGAATTCCCTATTTTAGGAACAATGAGGAAAGAATCTAAAGAGCAGATATTAGATTTGGTATTAGTAGAAAATAAGTTTAGATATATAAGTTGAGGCTGGGTAGTAATAAATGATCAAAACTTAGATTTAAACGGCAGTTGGAAGTTTAAAAGTTTTGTTATAACAAAGTTTATATTATGTATAAAGTTATAAAAAGTTTGTTACAACAAATATCTCTAGTGGTAATATAAGTATCATTTCCCCAGTTTTACAGATGAGGAAACTGAGGCACAGAAAAGTTACATGAATTGTCAAGTTGTGACTCGTAAGTGGCAAAATCAAGATTCAAATCTAAAATCTTCAGACAGATATGCACCCAATGCTCTTTTTAGAACCCTGACTTCCAGGCTAACAAGTTTGATATATTTTCAGATATGGGGGGGGCTTATTAAAAGTTCATGAGCAGGGTAGCGACATGAAAAAATACTATGAGGACAAGATGTTAATCTGATAGAAATATATCATTTCTTATTCCATCTACTCTAAATTCATAGCATTGCATTAAAAGTGCACAAGGTCAATCAATAAACAATTTATTAAGCACTTACTCTGTGTCAGGTTCTATGCTAAGTAATGAGGAATCAAAAGTAAAAACAAGGTCCTGCTTTCAAGGAGTTCAGATTCTAATGGAAAAAGTCAGATATCAAGCACATTATGGGATTAACCTTTGTCATGAAGAACAAGGAAGGCAGGAGCAGCAGGAATCCTTCAACTAAAGGAACTTGGAAAAAAAAATAACCCTCAAGGATGGACCAACAGATCACAAAAACAGAAATACTCATATAAACCAAACAAATGTGGTGAATTGGGATAATTCTTTGTCTAATTTAACCCCTGGTTAATAAACTGGTACCAATTGTTAGTCCTTCATTTTCAGAGAGGACCAATGGCATAATGGGATGATGATTTGACTCTTGTGAGTTGGATTAAAGTGATGCAGAGTCACACAGAATCATTGGACTTACTCTTTCTTCCATAGTCATTGAAATCCAGTCACAGGACAAAAATCAGGATTACTGGTGATGGCCCAGAAAGTAGTGAATGACCAATCTCTCAGTGCTTCAGGACCCTTGGTTAAGCCTCCTTCATGGCTGTGAAATAAATTCTTTTCATCTGCCCATTCCACTACAGAATAGGATTTCTCTCCCCCCCTCCCCCCCCCTCCCCCAAGCTTACCTATGGACCATCAACCTGACTTAGCTCATCTGTCAAGTTGTTTTCTTGGAATGAGGGCATTGTACGTGCCAGAGCTTCTTGGAACTACAGGTACTGAACTACTTCCAAAGCTCAGAAACTATCTTTTTCCCTCCATCACTGTCTCTCTTCCCTTGAATTTTGTTTTGATTTTTGGATTTGAGTCAACTTCTTCAGACACCTTCCTCCGCCTCACCTTGCCATTCTTACCTCCTATCCTTTTGGCTCCATTATTATCTAACTCTTAGACTTACTTTGTTAGCACTGAAAATCTGACTTCCAACTGAACAATGGTTTCTCAGACACAGGCCCATTCCAACCCCACTCCCCAATTTAGGTAGGTCCAATCAGAATCTTGGATACATCCATCATGAAAGACTTTGATAGTCCTGACCCTGATATGAAGTCCTAGGTAAATGATGTCAAATGGAAAGTGTTCCTTGTACCCATGTCATCTAAAAACCAAATTAAATTACAACCAAAATTATATCACATTCAAATTCACAAAAAGAAGATTGTATATTTTGTCAATTAGAAAGACTAGTAATATTTAGAAAATGGTGAAAATTTTAAAACAACAATTTTTTTCTGAATATTTATTTAATTATTTTTATTTTAATAGTATTTTATTTTTCCAACTACACGCAAAGACAGTTTTCAACATTCATTTTTGCAAAACCTTATGTTTCAACTTTTTCTCCCTCTCTTCCCTCTTCCCTGACCCCAAGATAGTAAGCAATCTGATATAGCTTAAATATGGGTAATTCTTCTAAACATATTTCCAAATTTATCATGCTGCACAAAAAAAAAAAAAAAGTGAGGGGAGGAAGGGGAAAAAACATCAAGCAAAGAAAAAAAAAAAAGGTGAAAATACAAAATACTGTGCTGATCCACATTTAGTCTCCATAGTTCTCTCTCTGGATGCAGATGGCTCTCTTTATTGGAATTGCCTTGAATCACCTCACTATTGGAAAGAGCTAGTCCATCACAGTTGATCATCACATAATCTTCATGTTGCTGTGTACAATGTTTTCTTGGTTCTCATTTCACTAAACATCAGTTCATGTAAGTTTTTCTGAGTTTTTCTGAAATCTGAAATAATTGTTATTTAACACACAGAGACATTGAGGTTTTGTGGTACAATAGAATTGGATGCCCTGGATTTAAATCTTGATCTTCCCATTTACTACCTTGAGTAAATTATTTTGCTCAGTTTCCTTATCCAGAAAACTAGAAAACTGGACTAGATAATTTCAAAAATTCCTTTGAATTCTAAAACTTACATGGATTGGCAAAGATACTAGAGGATACTAGAATGGTTTGCCAATTCCTTCTCCAGCTCATTTTACAGATGGGGAAACTGAGGCCAGCAGATTTAAATAACTTGCCTAAGATCACATAGAGCTAATAAGTATATAAGGCCACATTTGAATGCGAGTCTACATGAATCCAGACCTGGTGCTCTATCTACTGAGCCCCAGTTGCCCATTAGGGTTAGGCTGAAACTAATTTTTTTTTTCATAGAATTATTGCACAGGCAGCCCTAGTAAAGATCTTTGATATTAATATCAAAATGCAGATTCTGGTCTTAATTCTGTTGTCAGCTGACATTGTATAGTGTGTCTGGGATGTACTTCTAAATGTTAACAACTGGTTCTGGGGGTGGGTGAGAAAGTATGCATGACACACTTTAAAACAATATTTTTTTTTCTTTTTTTTTGAGGCTGGGGTTAAGTGACTTGCCCAGAGTCACACAGCTAGGAAGTGTTAAATGTCTAAGATCAGATTTGAACTCCGGTCCTCCTGAATTCAGGGCTGGTGCTCTATCCACTGCGCCACCTAGCTGCCCCTTAAATAGCATTGTTAACATTTTCTCCATCATTTTCTTATGTTTAGGCAATCATAACAAGATATCAAGTCCTGATATGTACGATAATTTTTCAGTCATGTCTGATTCTCCTCATTTGGGAATTCTGACTCATTTGGGATTTTCTTGACAAAGACACTAAAGTGGTTTCCATTTCCTTCTCCAGGTAATTTTATAGCTGAGAAACCTGAGGCAAACAGGATTAAGTCACAAAGCTAATAAAAGTATTTGAGGCCAGATTTGAATTCAGAAAGATGAGTTTTCCTCATTCCAGGCCTAGTGCTTCAATCACTATACCAGCTTGCTGCCATTCTTGATATGTAATGTTTGCCAGTTTCTTTTTTTTTTTTCCTCAATAGTATTTTATTTTTCCAATTACATGAAAGGATAGTTTTCAACATTCATTTTTGTTAAGATTTCAAGTTCCAAATTTTTTCTCCTCCCTCCCTAAGATAGCAAGCAATCTGATATAGGTTAGGCAAGCAATCTAATATGTTATACATGTACACTTATTTTAAAAATATTTCCAAGATATAAATGCTCACACTGAAATTTTAACACTTAGCTCTCAAGAATAGGTACCAATTGACTTCAATAAGCCCATGTTTTTAATCTCATATAAGAGAAGCTGTGAATATTTTAAATATTCTTATTGACAATGTTGTTATCAAGGAGATGTGGTATACTTGAGAACACTGAGTGAAGAGCAAATCAAAAGACCGCTTGTTTTGTGAATTAGTTTGAATCACAAAAATACTCATTGTGAATAGGGATCTTTTCATTCTTTATACTTGTATCTTCATCTCCATGCAGAGTGCCTGGCACATAGCAGGCACCTAATAAATACTTGCTAGTTAGTTGGTTGGACCATGAGACTTGATCACAATTTTATTGAAAGTGAGTAACTGAACTAGGGTTCAAGTCTTTCCTCTGTCCCACTTGGCCTTCTAAAATTCTTCACAAAGTACCTGAAATAAAGATTTATTATTTCTTTCTGTTTCACTTCTTCAAAACACATCATAAGGAAATCAACCCTAATGCACCTTTGGAAATTACATGTCAATAAAAGTAGATAGGTGAGTTAGGGAGGGTTATACTTTTATACCCTAAGATTTGAGAATCTATTCAGATCCATTAATAAGGAAAGCCAAAGAGCAGATGTGTGACAGTAGTAAGAGCAACCAGGCTTGGAGACAAGAAGATCAAGTTCATATTTGCCTGGGGGGGGGATTGCAAAAAAAAAAATACCTGGTGAGGGAAAGAAAAGGTAAGGGTGAGTCAGTGGCCTCTGGTGACACATAAGTGACAAAGACAAATTTGGTTTTCTCATCCAATATCCCTATAATTTCTAAATAATGGCTTCAAGAAAATAATGTCTTCAAGAAAGTTCAAAGGGCCTGAGACTTTCCATGAATAACATAAACCTTAAATAACTAACATTACTAATGTTATAGAATAGTAAATTCTCAAAGAAAATTATTTTTGGATTCAAGATAACCTAAAAGACTGTGTTAAAAATAACAGATCTTTCAATTTTACCTATACGACATTTCTAGAATATAGAGAGTATCCTGATTGAAATATAAAAGTAGTGCAAAGTAATGTAAGTTATCCCAAAGGTTAGAGTTTTGAATGAGCACCAAAGCAAGAGAGCCTCAAAGTTGGGATAAATTTCCTGGAAACCAGCCTATGTATGAGAGGGAAAGGATAAACTATTTTCCCCATGGTTAGGATAACTTGTACTGGGAATTAAGTAGAGAACAGGAGAAAAATAACAAGTGTTCAATATCCCACTTATGCCCTCAAGCATCCATTGTTTTTGGACCTTGTAGTACCTGGAGGACTCTCTGGTATCATCTGGCTTCCATTGGTGGTAGAATGGCCTTCTGTCTCTAAAGGTCTCATTCTCTCCCACTCTATGACAATAGAAAAGGAGTTGATATCGTCTGCCACTGTGTGGGACCATGAATTATAAACTGGAATGCTATTACATTATCCTATATTCAGAATTTTGGTCCAGAGAGAACTCGGTTGTGAATTGTAATGATTCACAATCTTATTTTAAATATGAAAAGGACTCAGTATCACAATATGTGTCTTAGTTACCAGTCAGACACTAAAGATTAATTTCTACGAGATTCTAAATCTTTATTGAATGCATGTATCCCCTCTTAATGAGTAGTTTTTCCAGGTATTAGAATATAGTGGCCTGATGATTTTGCATTCATTCACATATCAACCAAGGCAGCTTATTCCAGAACAAGGGAGTTCCAAAGCTGGGTAGATCAATTCCTTAATGAAAATTCATATAAATTTAAGGCAATTTGCTTAGCACAGTATCTGGCACAGAGAAGGCTCTTAATATGTTTATTATTATTATTTATAATTTATTTATATAATTTATAATATTTATTATTATCATCAACACTTATGGAGGCAGTTTCCACACTGGTATTTCCCTACATAAGTGAAATTACAGATCTGGAAATATAAAACAAAAAAATTATACAGATTAGGGATATATAATTGGCCAAGTTCTGGTTTTAAGTCCCTTAATGTAAGATCTCACTAGTATAATTATCCTGTTGTCTTTCATACATATGTTATGTAGCCTGTTACTGGGGAAACAAGCAGTTTCTTTGGCTCCTACAAAAAGAAAAAAAAAAAAAAAAAAGACCAAATGACTCTGTTACCAGAGGAAACAATAGATCCAAGGAGAAACTGGGAGTTCATGTAGAAAATGCAAACAAAAAAAGAAGTTATAGCTTAGTCAAAATTAGGGATCAGAAAAGACATGCATGCTTCAGGGGGTTAACTAAGGAAATAAAGCTAGGCAATTGGCTTGAATAAAAGAAAAATCATGACTGAGTTGTCAGGGAGAAGACGTTAGTATAGAACATGAATGAAGTAAATTGAAAATAAAAACAAAAGATTTATTTTTGATCAAACCTGACAAAAGGATCTTGGACTACAAATGAACTAGAGTCAAGGCAGGATAATAATAATAATAATAATAATAATAATAATAATAATAATAATAATAATAATATGTGCCTAGCACTGTGCTAAGAACTTTACAAATATTATCTCATTTGAACCTTACAACAACCTTGGAAAGTAGTTCCTATGATTACTCCCATTTTACAGTTGAGTTAACTGAGACAAACAGAGTTAACTGATCTACACAAGTTTGCACAGCTCCTAAGAGTCTGAGACTGAAGTCTTCTGGACTGTAGACCCAGTTCTCCATGTACTGGGCTACCTAAAAATGTAAATTCAGTGAGGGTAAGGATTATTGTTGTTGCTTTTTAAATTTGTCTTTGTATCCCTAGCACCTAGCATAATGCTTTACACAAAACAGGCACTTGTTAAATTAAACTTAATTCCTGATCACAGAACCTTTTTAAGGTGGATGGAGAAAGACATATGTTTGTCATTTTTGTATGGAGGAGATTGTGTTGGAGCCAGGTTGTAAAAGGCTTTAACTGTCAAACAAAAAAGTTTATATCTGATCCTAGAGATAATAGGGAGTCAATATAAAATGGTAAACATAATATCTATGCAATTTAGCTTTGGGGCCTGTTATAAGAAAAATACTTTATAAAACTATAAACATGAGTTATCTTTTTAAAATATTTTTGTGGCTCAGTTAAGTCAGTTAAGTATCTCCTAAAAGACTCATCAATTGAATATAGATTGAAACATATTTTTTTTAACTTTTTTTCCTAGAGATTATTTTGGGGAGAGGGAGGAGACCTAATTTTTTTAATAACATAACTTTTATGGAAATGTTTTCTATAACTTCACATATGTCTTCTCAAGGGGAAGGGGAAGGAGGAAGAGAAAGAATCTGGAACTCAAAGTTTTAAAAACAAATGTAAAAAATTGTTTTACATATAACTGGGGAAAATAAAAATATTAAAACATAAAAAGACCTATCAATGAACAATAACCTCCAGTTCACTATCATAAGAAATAGATTCTTTTTCATAAAATAATTGGTCTACATTATGATATCAAATTTTACTGGCACCTAGTTGTCTCCTAGTCCCCAAGCCCTGGTTTTCCACCCCTTCTATCAGCTGTTTGATTGAGGTAGATAACACAGTGAATAAAGGAATAGAGTTGGAGTAAAAAAGACATGAATTTGGGGCAGCTAGATAGCACAATGGATAGAGCACTGGCCCTCAAGTCAGGAGGACCCGAATTCAAATCTAGCTTCAAACATTTAATTCTTCCTAGCTGTGTGACCCTGGGTAAGTCACTTAATTCCAATTGCCTCAGCACAAAAAAAAAAAAAAAAAAAAAAAAATTGGTGTTAAATTTTGCCTTAAGCACTTCATAGCTGTTTGATCCTGGAAAAATTGCTTTCTCTCTCTCTGCCCCAGTTTTCGAATCTGTAAAATACTTTCTTCTCAGTGTTACTGTAAGGACAAAATGAGATAATATTTGTTAGGTACTTTGCAAATCTTAAATTATTATTTAATGCTAATTATTGTTGTTAATATTATCATTATTAGGAGTTTTTCCTGAAAGGCCACCTTATTTCAACCAGATTTAATGTTTTAGTTTCAGCTTCTTGTCCACTCACCAGCTTTGGATTTTCTTCTCTCTTTGGTCACTGAATCTCTTATTGACAATTCCTGAAATTCCTTTTTTATGGTGCCAATTTTAAATAGATTTTATTCTCCAAGACAGGAACTGCATTTTCCAGTTGTGAACTGATTCAACCATGCTGGAGAACAATTTGGAATTATGCCCAAAAGACTGTAGCTTGATCTAGTGTCTATACTGGGCATGTATCCCAAAGAGATCATAAAAGACAGAAAGGGACCCACAAGTGAAAAAATCTTTGTGGCAGCCCTTTTTTGTAGTGGCAAGACACTGGAAGCTGAGTGGATGCCCATAAATTGGAGATTGGCTGAATAAGTTATGGTCTATGAATGTTATGGAATATTATTATTTATAAGAAATGATCAGCAGGATGATTTCAAAGAGGCCTGGAGAGACTTACATGAACTGATGCTAAGGGAAGTGAGTAGAACCAAGTGAACATTGTACACAACAAGAAGAAGATAATATGATGATCAGTTCTGATAGATGTGCCTCTTTTCAACAATGAAGTGATTCAAGGCAATTCCAATAGACTTGTGATGGCCATCCACATCCAGAGAGAGAAATTTGGAGATTGAATATAGATCCAAAGCATGGTATTCTCACTTTTGTTGTTGTTATTATTTCTTTGCTTCTTTTTTTTTTTCTTTCTCATGCTTTTCTCCCCTTTTTTCCTGATTTTTCTTATGCAGCATAATGAATATGTAAATATCTTTAGAAGAATTGTATATGTTTAACCTATATTGTATTTCTTGCTGTCTAGGGGAGAGGGTGGGGAAATAGAGGGAGAAAAATTTGAGACACAAGGTTTTACAAGAGTAAATGCTGAAAACTATCTTTGCATATATTTTGAAAATAAAAAACTATTGGGGGCAGCTAGGTGGCGCAGTGGATAGAGCACCAGCCTTGAATTCAGGAGGACCCGAGTTCAAATTTGGTCTCAGACACTTAACACTTCCTAGCTGTGTGAGCCTGGGCAAGTCACTTAACCCCAGCCTAAAAAAAAGAAAAAAGAAAAGAAAAAACTATTATTTTTTTTTTTTTAAGGAATTGCATTTCTACTTGCTTATATATAATATTGATAAATTGCAATGTTGTTCACACCTTTCCTTCAGCACACATAGAAGTATTCAGAATGCCTAGATACACATAGCAGCTTAAACTGCTACTGCCTTGACTACAAACTTGAGTCTTAATTTTTGGAAAGCTATGTGGAATGTTGTTCTGGTACATTTAGCCAATCTCTTCAATGGTAGGTCCAGAAGAAGCACTTACCTCCACAGTTCATTGGCAGCTAGGTGGAGCTATACATAGAGTACTGACCTGAAGTCAAGAGGACTTGAATTCATGTGTGGCCCTCAGATACTTAACACTTCTGAGTTATGTTACCCTGGCCAAGTTACTTAACTCCAATTGCCTCAGCAAGAAGTAAAAGAAAAAAGCACCTTCAGATGGGACCACTCCTCCTGCACTCTGGTACAGTTTAGTAATGTAGATTACAAACCTTCTCCAATTCTTTCTGCTGATGCTCAAATTCTTCCTTCTCCGCAGTCTATTTCTGATCCAGGGAGTGAGCAGTGAGACTCTGACCAGATCTGTATGGCTTAAGATTGAGAATATTCAAATTCTCAGAAGTGTCAATCTCAAGGTTAATAGATAGCAGCTTCAAAACTCTGGAATGGAGCCTAAACTAGATGAAAATATTGAATGAAATGGTTAAGAAAATAAACAAAAATACAGTACAACACAGATAATGTTAACTTGTGATTTTCAGCATTAAAATGCTGACCAGAATGACTGGCTTCTATTTAAATTTAAAACCATTACTCTATAACTCAGTGATGTTTTTAAATGTCATAAGAATGATGAATATTTCACATCTGGTAATTTACAAGTACTTCCTCTGCTGAGTCAATCTCCTTTATAATATTCCCTTGTGATTTTTCTGTGGTATTATTGTTATTCAGTTGTTTTTAGTCATGTCTGACTCTTTATAACGTCATTTGGGGTTTTCTTAGCAAAGATACTGAAAAAGTTTGCCATTTCCTTCTTCAGCTCATTTTACAAATGAGGAAACTGAGGCAGACAGGATTCAGTGACTTGCCCAGAGTCACACAGCCAGATTTGATTTCAGGAAGATGAAACTTTTTGACTCCAAGCCCAGTGTTCTATCCACTGTGTATTACCTAGCTGCCTCAAGTCAGGGCAACCGGGTTCAAATCCCAACCCTGATGTTTTCTGTCTATGTGACTTTGAGTGTGTTCTTCCACATGGACCAAAAGTATAAGAAAATGTTCCAATAAAGTACATGTACAGCCAGATTGTATGCCTTGCAGACACTATTGTAGGGACCTCTACAGAAATGTCTTTGGCCAACATGACTTGATTTCTTCATCTGTAAAATGAATAATTTTCTGAAGTCTATTCCACCTTAGATCTAGAATTCTTTGAATCTAGAATACTATGTTCTATGTTCTCTAAATATCAACCACTACTATTTTACAAGAGGGGGAAACTGAGACCTAATGAAGTTAAAGCAGTTTGCCTCAGGATTCAGGAGAGAGGAAATAAGTCTTCATTAACCATCTATTACGTAGTATTAAGCACTGTACAACTATTATCCCATTTGATTCTTAAAACAACCTTTCAAGTTGGGTGTTATTATTATCCCTATTTTATAGTTGAGGAAATTGAGGTAAACAAAAGTTAGGTGACTGGATCACAATCATATAATAAGGATTAAAGATGGGATTTGAACTCAGTACTTCCTAATTCTAGACCCAAAACTCTATCCGCTGTGATATCTAGGTGCCACATAGCTAGTAAGAATCAGAACTAGAACTCAAAACTAAACTTCTTTCAATCTAGTGCTGTTTCATTGAACCAGAGGGGTAATAATCATGTTGCTACCATGATTCCCAATGCATGCTGCTCATGCTGGTCACACAGATATATCTTTTGGGTAACTACTTCAGCCAGAGAAACACCCTGGTAAATGAGCAAAAATTACCTAGAGGGTCTATGTGAGTTCTCCTGAATGTTTGTGGCTCTTTTATCTTACCTCTTGGTAAAATCTGAATTAAATGAAGATACTTTTTCCTTTGGGCTGTTTTTCACTGGTACTACCTGCCACTGTGGCCATCACTTTATCAAGAACATCAATATTTCATCATCTCAAGCAGTACTTCTCCTGTCCCTGAAGTATTTTTTTGTGTTTGCCTTGTGTACAGGCAGCTCAATGCCTAAGGACAGAGATGAAATATTTGTTCTCAAAGCCAGTCAGTTTTGAGAACTACAGACCCCATAAATGTCCAATAGAATAGCATTTTATTTTTTCCCCAATTACAAGTACAATTTTTTAAAATTCTTTTTTTAATTCCACCTTTCCCTCTTTTTATTCCCTCTCTAAAGCTGTAAGCAAGTTGATACAGGTTATATATATGTTAATCATGTAAAACATATTTCCATATTAGTCATATTGTGAAAGAAGGAATAGAACATGAAAAAAGTAAAGTGAAAATAGTATGCTTGAATTCAGATTCTATCCATTCTTTCTTTGGATGTGGATAGCATTTTCTATTTTGAGTCTTTTGGAATTGTCTCAGATCATTGGATTGCTGAGCCTTAAGTCAATAAGAGTTGATAATTGCACAATATCACTGTTAACAATTTTCTCCTGGTTCTGTTTACTTAACTTTGCATCAGTTCATATAAGTTTTTCCAGGTTTTTCTGAAATCTACTTATGAGTGTCTCTCACACACATGTATGTTTGTAATATGTATGTATGTATAGAAAGACAGAGAGAGGATGCAGCATCTTTCTGAATTCAAATCTGGCCTCAGACACTTACTAATATATGACCCTGGATGAGTCAATTAACTCTGTCTCAGTTTCCTCATCTGTAAAATGAGATAGAGAAGAAGATGGCACACTACTTCAGTATCTTGGCCAAGGAAACCCCAAATGGGGTCACAGAGAGTCAGATATACCTGAAACAACAGAACAACATTTATTTGTTTATTGTGAGTGGGAAAGGGAAAAATAAGAAGTTGTGGAATAGGGAGAAGAGTTTGTTAGTGGGGAATAAAAGAGATTGATATTTTATAGATCTGAAATTAGATTGGGGAACTAATCATATTCTGAAGGATGAATTAACAACAAAGCACAATGAAGAGGAAGAGCATAATAGGAGATCTTTTAAGGATAAATTTACATAATGATTCCCAGTGCTAATTAAATGAAACTTTCAATATGTTTGTGCTTCCATGATATATGAGATTTTTTCATTGCAGTGTTGTTCTCAGGGAAATAATGACTGACCCTGGAGACGCCTCAACTAAATTAGACATTGTTTTGGTACCATCAGGCTGTGGGAAATACATTGACCCTGTATTTTTAGATCTTAGCTTGCTTTCGGAGCCTCAGAAACCATCTGGGTTTAGGAGTTTAGATCAAGTTATATTTCTTTCTTTTTTTTTTTTTTTTTTTTTTTTCTGAGGCTGGGGTTAAGTGAATTGCCCAGGATCACACAGCTAGGAAGTGTTAAGTGTCTGAGACCAGATTTGAACTTGGATCCTCCTGAATTCAGGGCTGGTGTTCTATCCACTGTGCCACCTAGCTGCCCCAATCAGGTTATATTTCAAAGTCCAATGAGTATTTTGTGATACATGTAGGGGCTCTGAATGAAACTCTTCCCAGTCCATGTACTCTGCGGATAAGTTGGAAGTTCTATTGCTTCTCCTTACATCATCCTTCTGTCCTGGTAACATCCTTAGGGACTCCAATTCCATCTAGGGTCCCAAAATTCTTCACTGGTAGGTCAGAACATCTAAAGGGATCCCCAGACTAATCTTAATTGGCCTGATGGACCTGATGGTCCTCCTCAGTCTCTGGCTAAGCCTATATTCCAAAGCCACCTGGAAGAAGACAGGGCTACTCCAAAATCAAGGGGTGCAAGTAGGAGTCAATAGCTAAAAACTATTGGCATTAGTACTTTGCTATAGGATAACTCACTGACTTTGTAATTAAGATGGCATTTATGCCAACTATGTCCAAGATAATACGTTGGGAACATTGGAAGATGCATGACAGTAAAACCCAATCTTTATCCTCAGGAAGCTTAAAAATTAAATGAATAATGTAATGGAATATGATGACAAGCAAAAAGCTTTGGAAAACATGTGTACTGATGGAAGTAAGTAAACCCAGAAAAACCATATGTAAAATAACTACAGTGTAGAGAGATAACAGTAAAAGAATCAAACCTTATTAATATGAAATTATAATTACTAAACTTGGTCCCAAAGAATATATGAGAAGATATCTCTCTCCTTTATAGAAGTGGAGGATTGTGAGTGTACAATATAGTATCTAATGCTAGACTTTTTAAATACATTGGTTGTTTCACTAGATTAGTTCCCCCTCTTTTTTATGCTTTCTTATAAGAACTAGCTTATATATATATATAATATATTATATGACATATATATATAATATGTTATTATATAATTATATTATGTTATATACTTTTATTATATAAGGTAAAAGAGATAAATTAAGAAACCTAAGTAATTTAAAAAGATAACAATTAAACAAGACATATACATAAAAAGCTAATACCATAGGAGTTCAACAAAAATGCAAGAGCTAGAATAATTCCTAAAACAAAAGCCAGTTTTATACCTTTACTACCTAATAACTTCAGACTCCATTGAGGCTAGTCCATTTACTCTACACCAGAAAGCATTGCATCATAAAAGAATAAGTCCACTTAGGATTCAGACTGGCCCAATATTACATATAGGACAGATTCAGAAGTAACCTAGAATTTCAAATACACTTCAAAGGTCAAATGAGAACCTCAGGCCTTACACAGGTTGGAACTAAACTAGTCACAGGAAAGTCTAAAGTAACTCAAGGTTACTTGAAACCAGAATTTTCTCTTTTCCCTCTGCTCTGTCAATTACTCCCAATACTTCCCAAATGCACACATACTCACACACAAACACACACACACACATACACACACTCACACAAAGTCAGATCTTCCTAGAGAAAAGGGAAGAAAAAAACAATTTGGCCAGAATGCTGATTCTCATGCTTTTTGTCTTGGTTTTGAAAGCCATTCACTTCTTGAGCAAGCCTATCAAGAGACATGAAAGTTATCAGAGTCCATACTCATGGCTAAAAACTAGCTTACAGAAGATCCACTTTCACAGTGTGGGTGGTTCATAAATCTAAAAGGAGCCAATGGACGAAATGCAATAGCATGCCAGAATGTCACTGCATGAGGGGCGGGGAAGGTAGGATTTTCTTTTCTTAAAAATTTTCCTTTGGAAGCCACTTGGACAGCAGAACTCATGAAAATGCCAAAACTCCTGCTGAGTGGTCCAACAAAGCAGTTAGGGAAAGAAAGGGCTCAAGCAGATCTTGGCCATCTGGTTTTCCAGATGTTTGTTTCTTCCCTTTCCCTCACATTTGCCTTATGGGTATTCAAACATGTATAAACAAGGTAGAATCCTTATACTAGAAGGACTGTAGACATTAGTTCCACACTGTGATTCAGCTGATACAGATGTCTGTATTTATTTGATTTTTCCCATTACAGTGATGATAGGTGGTGGTGTGAGCAATAAGAACTGAAAGATTTCATATCTTTGGGTACAGATGTTCAGAACTAAATTTTCCTTTTATAAAGTCTAAGAAACAATGCACAGTCTGAGAGATTATTGTTCTTCCTTCTTAACCTTTGCCTGACTCAGAAATAAGCTTGAGGAATCTTGTTGCATGAGACAGTTTTCCCAAACCAATGGGATCAAAATCCTTTTATTTCTAGAGCTTCCATGACTCATCAGGTGGAGGGAGCAGCAGTGGTAAGTCATTTGTGAAATAGGCTGTCTCTGGGAAGATGAAGAAAACATTCGCAGGTTCCTCTTCCCTGACCTAGTACCTGAACTCCTTTTAAGAAGCCCCTTCTCCCTTTGCCTTAAGCTCACTTGAATTAGTGAGCTGGCTCAAGGGAATCCTTTATACAGAGATATCAAACTTGGACCCTCATGCCACCAGCAAAATGCCATAATTTTTCCATAACCAGATTGAACTATAATTGGAAAATACAAATTAACAAAATAAATAATAGTACAATACAACACAGATAATATTAATTTGAGGTTTTCTAAGTCAATGTACATCCCAGAGGGATCTGTTTCTATTTGAATTTGACCCCATTGTTTTAGAAGTCTTAGAGAAATTACCCAGGGTTCTCTTTTAACATACAAAATAGTGTTCCCTCTCATGTGCAAAAACATAGAAATGACCTTTAGATGGAACTAAAGAGATTTGTAGTCCTAAAGCAATACACACTGATCTCATGTCATCTAAATGTATTTAGTATTAATGAATAAAGACTATACCTAAAGGATAAATGTCTGGTCCTAGTGTCAAAGACATGGATTGGATTCCTCTCTCTGACTTAAATTGACCATGTGACCCCAGGAAAGTTGGCCAATACCTCTAATGCCCAGTGCCCAAGACTAAAAATCTAAATTACAGAGCAGACACAAACATGAATTTATAGGAGTTTCCTGTATATCAATGCAATCATAGGTCTGGAATGAGAGGGGAAAAGAAGGATCAAACAATGTGAATACTAGCATGATCCTTTTCTAGTAGCCTTACATTCTAAAATTTTTAAATCTCTTCTCTGTAGCTATTTGTAGATTGGAAAGCAGGGAAAACTCTGCATGTTATATTGTATGGAGTCCCTGAAGTCACTATATTGTCAATATTTAACTATCCTAGATCCCCTGATAAATTTACTCTCCTTTAACTCTCCACTTCTTTCCATCTATACATATTCCATCTACCTTTCAACACTTAGCACAAGTTCCTACCAACCTCAATCAATCCATAAACATTTATCAAGTGCCTACTATGAGCCATTCACTGTGCCAAGCCTAGGGATATAAAAGAGGCAAGCTCATATACACAAAGTAAACTATACACAGAATAAATTGTTACTGTTATTTATCTTTTTTTTTTTTTCCTGAGGCATTTGGGGTTAAGTGACTTGCCCAGGGTCACACAGCTAGGAAGTGTTAAGGATCTGGGATCAAATTTGAACTCTGGTCCTCCTGATTTCAGGGCTGGTGCTCTATCCACTGCATCACCTAGCTGCTCCCTGTCATTCATTTTCAAAAAAGCCAAGATGACTCCAGAGTTTGTGGAGTCCAGTAACATTACAAAAGGCAGGACAACTAGAATGATCCAGGATGCAATGGATGACTATGAGAAATAAAGCTCTTGGACTCAGAAAGGAATAAAGTTAAAAGTCTGTTTTATTATACATCTGCAGAAGCAGGTGCATCTTATTATAGAATAAGCATGCAGCAGGAGGAAGGAGGATTAAGCAAGCATTATATCTCTATTCTGGGCCACAAAATCCCTCCCCTATTTCCTTATTTGCTAGGTACTCCAGGGGGCATATACTTGCCATTAGATATGTTCCTCTCCCACCACCATACATTGCATGACCATTAAAATGAGCCTTAGTTCCTCCTGGGGAGGAGAAGTTAATATTAATAAGCTAATTGCTCAAATAAATTGAGCAAATAAATTGCTAAAATGCATGAAAACTTCCAGCAAAGATTAACTTTTATGCTACTTAACTATTTCCTAACCTTGAACAGGAGAAAACCAGTTACATTCCATTTTATGGTCCTTCTGCCGACTGCAACTCTGAATTTATGGAGACATTCTGTTATATTTCTCAGTGACCTGAGCATCTTCAATTCTGACAAAGCTCCAAAGTTTCAGCCACTTTCACTGCTATTTAAACAAATTGTTCTCATCTGCCTGTTTCACTCTTAGGCATGAGATCCATTGGCTACTATCAACATGGTTTAGGTCCTTTTGCTGAATTGAGGTACACCTAAACACATTTCAGCTTTTTAGAACCACAGGTAACAAGGTGAACACCAAAGGTATATGAGCAATCTTCAAAAGGGCTCAGCAATTTCTCCCACCAAAAGGGTTTGTCCTTATTGATCACCTCATACAGCCCTACAGGATAAATAGGAAGCAACAGAAAGCACTAGTTTTGAGAGAAGTTGGTAAGGCTTCCTGTTAAAGATAAGATTTTAGTTGGGATTTAAAGGAAGCCAGGGAAGTCAACAGGCCTCAATATAAAATAGCCCTGAGGAGCTCTAAGATTATCAAAATAACTGGAGGAGCTTTGCTCAGCTGAATCAACTCAAGGGGATATCAACACTATTGCTTATTGAAAATGATTCTCATAATTCTGCCCAAAGAGCTATTAAACTATGTATGCCCTCTGAGCCAGCAGTATCTCCACTAGTCTGTCTCCCAAGGAGATCATATAAAAGGGACCCACCTATACAAAAGCTGAATGAATGTCCATCAGTTGGAGAATGGCTGAATGAGTTAATACACAAAAGTAATGGAATATTATTGTTCTATTAAAAAAATGATGAGCAGGATTATTTCAGAAGGGCCTGGAAAGATCTACTTGAACTGATATTGAATGAAGTGAGCAGAACCAGGAGAGTATTGTACACAGAAATGATATTATTTAATAATCAACTTGAGACTTGGCTCTTTTCAAACAATGCAGTGATTCAAGGCATTTCCAGCAGACTTGAGATGGAAAGTGCCAATCACATCCAGAGAGAGAACTACAGAGACTAAATGTGAATCTAAGCATAGCATTTTCACCTTTTTGATTGTTTTCTTTCTCATGATTGAGTATTGGACTGGAGTCAGGAGGACTCGAGTTTAAATATTGCCCCAGACAACAATGGACTGTGTGACCTTGGGCAAAGCAACTTGACCTTGGATAAAATGTGGACAATAATAGGGGTTGTTGTGCCAATCGAACAAGCCCTTAAATGATAACTGCTTAGCCAACTTTAAAGTACCACATAATCAACAACTATTGTTATTGAAGCTAAATTATAACAGTAATCTGGTTATAGCTACTAAGTATCTAGTTAGTCTCCAACTACATTAGAATAGAGCAGACTGACACCTGCTGGACATCCTAGTTTGTAATACAGTGGCATAATTATCAAGTCATTAATATGAGTAGCCTGTTTCTTCAGGGATTTACTAACCACAGTGGATTTCCCTCCAAAACAAGTAGACTTAAAGGGCTTCCTACTAATTATGCAGTAACATGTATTGCTTGTACTTACTGTTTAATATGAGCAAACAATCATTAGAAAGGTGATCAAATATAGCTGATGACAAAATGCCTTGAAAATTTCTAAAAGGGAATTTTGAAAAATTCTGAAAACTTGTGAGGACCTGAAACAGAATCTCCAATGAGCATATTCATCCGATTAAAAAAAAAAAAAAAAAAAAAGACAATGTTCTGTTCTGGAAAATGATACATCAGGACTATGAGTTTCAGGGGGGTGGAAGGAAGCCAGCAGGTGGGATCACCATTTACCAGCAGGCTTTGTTCTGGTTAATCATTGGAACTTTTCATGCCTTCAGCACCTTCTGTTCCCATATACTTTTATGTAAATTTTAAGTTATTTTCTTCCTAAAATGCATTTATTCTCCTGTGCTACCACATTTATACCACACTTTGAATTCCCCTTTTTTTTTCCATCTATAAGAAATAGATAGAAGCTCCCACTAAACTGTCCTCTCAAAATTAAGTCAGAAATGCAGTTTCTTTCATAAAATTAAAGGGTCATAAAAACTGTAAGGGACCTTAGAGGTGATATCATCCAAACCCCGTCATTTTACAGGTGTGGAGAGGCCCACAGAGAAGTTAAGTGAGCTGACAAGATCCAAGATTTGAGTCTTCAGGCTCCAAATCCACAAAATCATTTTTCTGCATTCTTAAGTTATAGATAAAACAAAAATTCTTCAGACAAGGATAAAATTAGTATGTATCTTCTAATAGCATCATTTTTAAAATGAAAAGCAATAGATATACTACAGGTGGTCCATGATTTATTTTTTCATAAATTTATTTATCTTTTAACACACATTGTTTTATGAATCATGTTGGGAGAGAAAAATCAGAGCAACTGGGAAAAACCATGGGAGTGAAAGGAAAAAATGAAAAAAGAAATGAATATAGTATGTGTTGATTTACATTCAGTTTCCTTCATTCTTTTTCTGGCTGCAAATGGTATTTTCGGTCCAAAGTCTATTGGGATTGCTTTGGATCACTGAACCACTAAGAAGAATCAAGTCTTTAATAGTTGATCATCGCACATTTTTACTGTTATTGTGTACAACGTATTCCTGGTTCTGCTTGTTTCTGTTCAGCATCAGTTCATGTAAATCTTTCCAGGCCTTTCTAAAATCAGTTTGTTCATTTTTTTATAGAATAATAATATTCTATTACTTTCGTGTACCACAACTTCTTCAGCTATTCCCCAATTGATGGGCATCTACTAATTTTCCAATTCTTTGCTACCACAAAAAGAGCTGCAACAAATATTTTTGCACATGTGGGTCCTTTTCCCTTTTTTATGATCTCTTTGGCATACAGGCTCAGTGGAGACACTACTAGATTAAAGGGTATGCACAGTTTTATAGCCCTTTGGGCATAGTTCCAGCTTGCTCTCCAGAATGGTTGGATCTTTTCACAACTTCACCAACAATGTATTAATATTCCAGCTTTCCCACATCCCTCCAACATTTATCATTATTTTTCCTGTCATCTTAGTCAATCTGAGAGGTGTGAGGTAGTATCTCAGAGCTGTTTTAATTTGCATTTCTCTAATCAATAGTAATTTAGAGCATTTTTTCATATAACTATAGATGGCTTTAATTTCATTATCTGACAATTGTTCATAACCTTTAAGATGGTCCATGCTTTAAGGGAACATTTCTCATTAGGATCATAATAGTAAGGGGAAGAAAAGATAACAAGATTTATAGAGCACCTACTATTTGCCAGATACTGTGTTAAGAAGTTTTATAAATAGTATCTCATTTGATTTTCATAATAATCTTGTCAGGTAGGCGTTAATACAGTGGAAAGAGCATTTGCTCTGAAGTTGGAGGTTCTGGATGCAAACCTTAAGTCTTTTACTTACTATGTTCTTAAGCAAGTCATTTAACTTGGTTTTATTTTCCTCATCTGTAAAATGAAGGCATTTGGACTATATGGGCTCTAAGATTTCTTTATGTTCTCTATCTATAAGTTTAGAATTAGAAGAATGCTTAGATATCCTCTAGACCAATCACTTCATTTTATATACAAAGAAACATACTCATAGAGGTTTAGTGACTTACAAGATCATACTGATTCAAAATAGTCAATCCAAGTTTTGGATTCAAGGCTTTTCTTCTATTCTCATATATATGAAACTTATCTCATTTTGATGGTGGACACAAAGAGAAAAGAGATTTGGATTCTGTTCTACATCCTTCCTCTAACTTTTTAACTCTCCTTCCAAGGGAAAACCAGAAAGTATCTAATGGTGAGAAATAAGGGACAAAGGACCAAATAAAAGACCAAGGCAGTATTATACAATAGAAACAGCACTAGATTGAGCAGATTGACTCTTTGAACCTGGCTCTGAACTAACTTGCCATGTAACCTTAAGCCTCAGTTTCCTCTTCTGTAAATATGAGATTAGATCATCTCAGTTTTCCCCTCTTCCCCCCCATTATTAAATTCTATGATCCTATGCATTTAGTTCTTCCTCTTTCCTTTCCCGTCACTTCCAAGGAGACAAACAACAGAAGAAACCAAGGACTAAGGAACATTATAAAAATGTTTCCCCTTATTATTAAATAGTAGAATAAAATTAAAACTTTTGAGGTAAGGACAAAAATCACTTCCCTTTCATCCTTTTTTAGTGGAGCAATCAGCTTGCAATTCATCTTGAGTTTCAATGCTGAGTGCTAATCCGTTCATCTAGGTCAGAAACATGCTTATTACTTGCTTCTGGGACAGAGACTTGCTAGTCATTTAATCTCTCTAGGTCTCAGATGAATTTCCTTATCCATAAAATAAAGGTGTTAGGCTTTATGATTTCTAAGGTGTAATTCAAAAATCCTATGATCTTTTACTCTCCCAACCTGCTAATGGGCGTGGACAAGAAGGTGAGAGAGGATGAGGAGGGTCAAAGCAGTGCAGATTGACACACCCTATTCTGGAATAAGGCTCCACAACTGAATGGAGATTGGAAGGAAGAGAATGAGATTTATAGTAAAGCAAAAAGACTGGTTAAAAACAAAACAAAATAGGGGGAAAATTCAAAACAGAAGGGAGTACAAGAGATAATGTTGTAAAAAAAAATTACCTATGCATATGTACTATCAAAAAAAAGTTATAATTATAAAATTAATTTTTAAAAATAAACAAAATTTAAAAAAAAAAAAAAAAAAACAACAAGTAGAAGTGAAACAAAGTATGTCCAGGGTGTGACTGAAATTGGGAATCAGATCTAGGAACCCAAAAATCAATACAGTGAGGTTTCATGGTGGAAATTCTGAGCTAAAGGCTTAAAATTTCCAGGTCATGGTCTTGTATCTAATGATGTTTTTAATTCCCCTTACAATCACACACCATTGTAGGCAATATGCTCTGTCCTACTTGTACCCATCTTAAATCTTTTCATTGATTTTTGGCTGTCAGCTACAATACAAATCTTCTAAGATCACAGTGGGGTGTGTGTGTTTGTATGGTGGAGAGGGAATGTTCCATGTATTGGTGTTAAAGCATTTGACATTTGCAGCAAGTAGCAACGTGTAATTATTAAAAGTACATATTGATTTTCCCAAATGCAATGAGTCAAAGAGGTAAATCTAAAAGGGGCTTCAGTTGAAATCAAATCCAGTCTCTAAATTTTTATCCCTATCTCTAAGGCCCAAAAGAGAGGATTGAGTTGCTCATGGTCACATAAAAAGTAAGCAGAAAATCCAAGATTCAGAGAAAATTACTTTTTGTCTTCTTTTTATCCTGAGCCCACCTCGTTGCTTATCTATAACTCAACTCTTGTGTAGGGAAAGTGCACTGGACTGAGTTTCAGGAGAATCAAGTATTGAATCCTGGATCTGACTCTTATTAGTTATATGATTCTTAAACACCTTTTGAGCCTCAGATACCTCATCTATAAAATAGGATGAAGCACTTTTACTCTCTACCTGGCAAAATTGTTATGAGGACAGTACAGTGTAAATCTATCATTTAGCTGTTTCCACCTGCCACTGGGGAGGCCTCATAGCATTCCAAGACTCAATATGCTATCAGTTCAATGTCATCTGAAAAATAGGAGAATATGGAAATAAGATGTCCTTTTTTCCAATTGGATGTGGAAAATCTTTAGTAAAGAGAGTGCTGGTAAATGTTTAACAGCCAACTTTCTAAGGGAAAAAATGTACATACAACCAACCCACTTTTAAGTTGAATTTTCATTATAAACATGTTTCCTTCACTCTCTTAAGTCTAGACAATCTACTAAATAATACATCAAGTGCTGATTAAAAGCATTTGCCAAACTCTGAGGTGTTAATCCTCACAATGAAAAATTAACAGTCAGCTCTCCCACTCTCCAAGCTGGTTCCAGAACAGCCCTACTTTTAACAATTATACTATTTTGTAGACCTGTTTTATGGCAAATTATTTATTAATATTGAGAATATCTCTGAACAAAAATTTGGATGGGAACTGGTGGAATTAATGGTAGAACTCTATCATGGGCCATAATATAATATTAACTTATTTATGGAAGACATCTTGTTAAAGGAAAGTTAAAACATTGCATTTTTGTTCCATCAAGCCTTTTCATAATTGATAAATAATAAATGAAATCTTATATTACCTAGATCTCAGAAGGAGGTCTATTATATGGAATACATGAAGGAGGATATCTATTGTAGGAAATTGCCTGCAAAAATCAAATTATTCTCTTATCATGTGAGCAAGGACATCAGTGGCTATATAGATTATTCTCACAAAAATTATATAGAGATTCATAGACCTATTTATGTCATTATCAAAAAATATTTATGAAACATTATTCCCCAATAAATGAATAGTCAAAGAACTATGAATGCAGGAGATTCTCAAAGAAAAATCAAAGACATCAATGGCCATGTGAAAAATGCTTTAGATCATCAATAATTAGAGAAATACAAACTAAAGTAACTCTGAGGCCCCAGATGCTTTTAAAAAACACTATAGATCATGTTTTCATATTCAATTGCTTTTTCCTGTTCTACTTTGTATGCAGAAATATTTACTTTTGAGAGTAAGTGCAGCTTTTTAAAAATTTATTTTTAACTTGTGTATAAAACCACTTAATATTATGGGTCACTAAAACTGATGCTACACATGCACATAACCTTAATAAACATAGCCCTAGTATCATAGAAATTTATGATAAAAGAGAATACATTGTTGCAGCTAAACCCATCCAGTTATTTAATATAGATCAGCATAAAACTATTAAACCAATTTATTAAAAGATAGTGAAGGATTTCATGTCTAGATCAAGGGTAAGTAGATTTTAAGACTGGAGAGTTGGATAAGTGTAGGAGTGTTGTGGAGAATAAATGCATTAGTTGTGGGAGTTGCCTGGCACATAGTAAGCACTTAATAAATGCTTTGTTTCCTTCCTTCCTTCCTTTGATAAGACAGAGCAAAGATAAGCCATCTGTTCTCTGATCTACTCAGAAAAGATTTGCGGGGGAGACTCCAGGAGCTTTTCTAAATATGGAAGGATAACTTTGGGGTAAGGAGATAAGTAAGCAAATAGAAATGGAGAAGTTGGACACAAGAGTGATATAAGTAAATAAAGGGAGTTTTGTCCAAGGATGCCGAAGATAAACAAAGGAGACCAATTAAGACATAGGAAGAGCTATGAAACAAAATAAGAATTTTTCACTCGATTAACAGGATAATGGGAAGCATTTAAAAAAAAAAAAAGTAAAATTTTTGATTCATACACATTTTACAAAGATACCTTCACGTCAATGACATATGAAATGCTTCGTCTTTTTTAAATATGTTCTTCACCTTCATCTAGATCTCTAATTCCTCAATCATAGCATTTTCTCTTACTTTACTGAGAAAAGTGAAGTCATTTAAATTCTCATCCCTCATCCTCTTAATTTCAAAATCCCTTACTATTATTTCCTAGTCTCTCCTCCTCAATCTCTGACAAAATGGTGGCTCTTCTCTTTGCCAAATCTAACCCCATATATATTTGCTCTGGATCCTTCCAAAAGAATGTATTTTCAATAATCCACCCCATTTGTTTCAATTCTTCATCCTATTGATTCCGTGTTCAAATATGTCCAATTCATCCTAATCTTTAGTAAAAGAAAAGAAAAAACTTCCTCTGAGTAAAGGTGCAGATCCCATAACAACAATATATTCAATGTAAATGGAAAGAATAATAACCATAAATATTATTGTTCTATAAAACAATCTGCAGAATGATTTCAGAAAGACCTGGAAAGAATTACATGAACTGATGCTAAGTGAAGTGAATAGAACCAAGAGAACATTGTGCACAGCAAAAACAGAATTATGTGATGATCAACTGTGATGGAGCTGGTGCTTTATTCATAGCACCATCTAGCTGCCGCCAATGGTTTCTTAATAATTAAATCTTTTCCCCCCTTCTTAATTTATTTATTTATTTAAGATTTCCTCCCCAGTTACATTCAAAACAATTTGTTATACATTTTTTTTTAAGATTTTTGAGTTCTAGGTTTTCTCCTTATCCCCACTCACAATTAAGAAACCATATGTGAACTTATGCAAAACATTTCCATAAAAGTCAAGTTGTGAAAGAAAACATAGGTCTCCCACTCTGGTGAAAATAAAAACCCTTAAGAAAAATTTAAGTTAAAAACAAAGAGAGATAGAGAAAGAAAGAAAATGCTTCAGTCTGTATTCAGATACAATAAATTCCTTCTCTGGGTGTAGATAGGATTTTTCATTTTTCAGTCTTTCAGAGTAGTTGTGGATGATTGTACAACTGAGAATGATAGAATCATTTACAGCTAGCCATCCCAGAACATTGCTTTAATAGCTAAATCTAATGACCTGTTCTCAGTCTTCTCTGGGGTATTTGACACCACTACAAGACACTTTCTCCTCTATGTTTTTGTGACACCATTCTCTCCTGGTCCTCCCCCTAGCTGTCTGACCACTCTTCAATCTCCTTTGCTGGCTCATCATACACTTCACACTCACTAATTATGGGAATTCCCCAAGATTAGGTCATAAATCTTTTTATTCCTTCACACTAATTTCTTTTAGTAACATCTTCAGCTCCCATGAGTTTCAGTATCATCTCAATGCAAATGACAAATAAGCAATACCATTCTAGTTCTGCAACTGCAGCCATATGAAAGAGCCCAGACCATGTGGTTAGCAGTTTAGTCCAATTTACAGAACATCTCTCTACTATGGTATTGAGGGAGGAAGGGGGTACAGAAATGCTAAACAACAAATTGGGGTTTCAGGCTTATCCCCATACCATCTACCAAATGTTGGGGTATAGGAGTTCAGAAGCATCGAATCCCCCAAAATATTGGAATTTCAGGTTCTTCTATTCTTCCTTCCCTCCTTCTTTCCTTCCTTCTTTTCTTCCTTCCCTTCCCTTCTCTTTCCATCCTTCCTTCCTTTCTTCCTTCTTTTCCCTCTTCCTTCCTGTGAGTGCTCTCCCAAAAAAGTGTAATTTTTTTTGATCTTTGAAACCTCCCAAGATACCTTGGGATATACCACTAGATTTCTTTCTTAATGACCATGCTTTAGCTCCAAATCACTCTGGCTTGATTTGCCAATAATTGGTCTCAAGTCAAACCCAATTTGTTATTATTTGTGCCCTGACTGACTCAGAATGATTGTAAAAAAAAAATTGTTTCTGTTTTGGCCATAAACTCTGAGGTTCTTCCCCTCCCACACTGAATTTTGGAGGCTTTATGATTAGGTAAAAGAGATCACTCTGTGCCTCGCATCTTTCTTACTTGTGCAATTGTCTCAGTCAAACCAAAACCTGTTAAAGACCTTAGCTTAAAAAGGCATCCTGGGCCATCTTCAGTCTTCCTGATACATATCTTGCCACTGCACTCAGACAGCTCTGGAAGGGAAAGTGAGGCAGGTAACCTAACACAGTCCTCACTTCAATCCAGTTCATTTATACATCATGGCATCATCTCCCTGCTGTCATGTCCTCTTCCAGAACAAAGGGCAAGCAATAATCTAACTGCTATCTTGCTCATATCTCTTATTTATTCAGTTAATATTTATGTTGCCTTGGGGCAGCTAGGTGGCACAGTGGATAGAGCACCATTCCTGAATTCAGGAGGACCTGAGTTCAAATTTGGTCTCAGACACTTAACACTTCTTAGCTGTGTGACCCTGGGCAAGTCACTTAACCCCAGTCTCAGGGAAAAATATATATATATATTTATGTTGCCTTTATTTATATGTATGTGTGTGTGTATTTAATTTGTCTTCCCCATTCCAATGTAAACCCTTAACAGTAATTGTTTTATTTTTTTGTACTCACATATCCAGCACCAAGCATAGTATCTGACACATAGTGGATGCTCAATAAATGCTAGTTGATTGATTGGAAACTATGGCAGGGCTAAACTTCTGCCTTCTGATTACCACCCATCATTCTTTTCCTAATAACATGCTGCCTACTTGTCTAAGCAAACATCCCACATTTCATCTGTGTTGCTGTTGGATACAGACGTTTCTGGGGGAATCACAAGACTGGAGAGGCGATCTTCCCCTTTTGAACAACACTAAAACCCCAGTCTCTTAAAAAATGCAACTGTCCAGATGCCATAGCAGATGCTGGAAACATTTTAGCATCCCCACTGCGGAGGAGACAAGTTTTGATTCCAGCAAGGAATAAAGCATTCCTAATTGACAAACACTGAAGTTCCTGAGGATACCTGGGGACTGAAATGAAGGATCGTTGCCATGGTAGTGCTTTCAATTATGCTTGTGCAGACATACTCTTACCACATTCCTCTCCTACACAGGGGCCGCTTCTACCCCTTGCTCATCTGCTGATGCTTTCTCATTCTATATCAGGCATAGAGGTCCAAGTCAGGCCAGAATGTAGACATGGCATTTGGCCAGAATGCCTCTCCCTGCTGCTAGGGGAGCCAGGGGTTGCCTCAAAGCTGTCTGTGAGGGCAAAACTCGGTATGAGGTGAACCTTAGAACAGAAGTGAGGCAATTCTTACCAATGGTTGCAGACACCACGCAAGGCTGCCTGTTCCACAGAGCTCTGAATGGTGTCCCCAGAGAGCATTTGGATCAGCTCCCTGGAATCAGGCCCTTTGCAAAATGTTCTTTCCAGTAAACGAAAGGGGCTCTTCTCAGCTTATGTTGAATTATTATTCTCACAGATTCATATATTCTAAATTGGAATCTTGAGCATTGAGGATATAAAGACAGAAAAAAAAAAAGCCTCAGACCCTTAACACTTCTGGACTGTGTGACCCTGGGCAAATCACTTAACCTCAACTGCCTCAGCCAAAAAAAAAAAAAAAAAAAAAAAAAAAAAAAGACAGTAAAAAAAATCTGTCCTCAAGAAGCTCACATTCCACAGTATGTAAACTTATGTAAATATTTGGATATATGTAAGATATAAACAGAATAGATGAGAAATTATTTCAGAGGGGAAGGCTTTATATCTGGGAGAATCAGTAAGGCCTTCTCAGAAAAGTGAAATTTGAGCTGAGTTTTGAAGGAACTAGCAAATACGAGGCAGAGGGAGAGAGGGAGAATAATTATGAGGGCTAGCAGTGCAAAACCAGACTGATGATGAGAAGAATACAAAGATTAGAAAAGTAGAAAGAGATCAGATTATGATGGGCTTTATCTGTGATGGGCATTTAAGCCAGATAAAGGAGTTTATAATTGATCCTGAAGATAACAGGTAATAAGGAGCCATGCAATTTATCAAGTAGAGAATTGGCATGGTCATATCTAAGTTTTAGGAAAATCATACTTTAGTAGCTGTGCAGAGAATTGGAATGGGGAAAGATTTGAGGCAGGGAAAACAAATAGAAGGCTGTTGATATAGTCCAAAATGTGTGTGTGTGTGTGTGTGTGTGTGTGTGTACACAGTCCAGGTGAAAGGGTGTGAGTGTCTGATCCAAGATACTGACTATGTGAATAAAAAGAAGCTATAGACAAGAGTTACTGAGAAAATAAAAATGGCAAAAATTGACAACTAACTGGATATATGGAGAGAGTGATAGTGAGGTTTGCCAAGCTAGATGACTAGAAGGATGATAGTTCTCTCAACCCTAATTGAGGATTTAGAAAGAAGGGAGGATGTGGAAGAAATTTGAGTGAGTTCATTTTGGATGCATTGAGTTTGAGATGTGTATAAGACTTGTTCACAATGTCCCTAAAGCAGTTGGTAATGGAAGAATAGAGAGACTTCCATTGGATATATCAATCTGGGAATCCTTTGCGTAGAGCTGATGAAACTACCAGCCCAAGTACCATCAAAGAAAAAGAAAAGAGCTCTCAGAACAAAGCTTGGGGGACACACAGTTTGTGAGCAGGAAGAAGTCAGTCAACTAACTAGCATGTATTAGTTATCTTTTTTGTTGTGTTTTGACACTTAGCTCTGGATATGGAACATAAGGTCACCACAAAAAACAAAATCTGATCAAGAGTTCATAGTCCAATGAAGGAAATAGTGTACAAACAATTAAGTACAAACCAGATATATAGATATCTATAGTTATATATATGTATATGTACATATATATTGCCATATTCATAGATCATAAATCAGAGATGATTTTAAGGTGTCTTTTAAAATTTGATTGTTTTGTAATCATTGGAGAACTATGCTGAGCTCCTTCCAATCTGTTTCTCATCCCACACTTGTATGGATCCAGTTCCTGATTTGCCAACTGAGTCCTGTTTTGCCATGACTATCTTCAGGGCAATAGATCCCAATGATAGAAATAGGTACCTGGTAGTAAGCCTTTTAGAAGTTGGATCTAATTCTTCTTTGGTCTTTAATGATCCTAAAAAATAAACAGTGAAAAAAACCAAAATAGCATCTAACAAAAATGTTTGTTTGTCCTTTATTCTTGAAGATGATCATGGCATTAGGGAGGTGACACCAAAACATGCAAATGAATTGGATTTAAGTGAAAGAGACCTGTGCAAAGTCATCAAACTCATTTTTTCCTCCACAGCCATCTGTGTCCATTGGCAAGATATAGATCAGTACAACTGCAGATGGCTTTGGTTGTAGTGGAAGACACTGGTCTTTTTTAAACTATGGTCTTTAATGGATTTCACTTTGGCTGAAGCACTATCCAACCAATCAATGATTAAGGATAGGTAAAAAATGAGGCAGAAAATGGTCTCTTTTACCTAATCAAAAAAGTTCAATCTGAGATGGAAAGCCAAAACAGAAACAGTTGGCCAACAATTTATCAGTCAATGAGAGCCAGAATTATTTGGGTTTAAGGTATGCTCCAGACTTGGAAAGAAATCTAGCTGGTAAACCCCAAGATATCTTTATTGGTCAAAGTTTACATTCCTTTAGGCAGAGTACTCACAACTAAGAGCCTGATACCTATGTGGACAGAGGGAAGGAAAGCAAGGGAAGAGAAAGAAGAAAGAGAAGAAAAGGAAAGAAAAGAAGAAGCTGTGTTGTTCAATATGTAACACATGAAAAAAATCTGGTTTAAGTTAGCAGGGAAACATTCTTGAAAAAGTGGTTCTAAGCCAGTAGTGTATTTCTCAAATAGAAATAAATTCCTTGGGTTTGCATATTGACTTCAAAACCCACAAATTAATATTATCTATTTGTATTGGTTTTTTATTTGTTTTGTTCAACATTTCCCAATTGTAGTTTAATGTGGCATCTTGGGGCCAAGCATCTGGAGCTACCTTTCAATGATTTTCTTCAATAGTGGAAGATGCTTCTATACTGTTTTTCCCCTGAGGCAATTGGGGTTAAGTAACTTGTCCAGGGTCACACAGTTAGAAAGTGTTAAGTGTCTGAGACCAAATTTGAACTCAGGTCCTCCTGACTTCAGGGCTGGTGCTCTATCCAGCAGCATAGCAGCCCCTAGCAGCCCCTAATACTGTTGTTTTTGTAAGATTTTAGAAAAGAATGAAGAAAGATTACTGAATGCTTTTGGTATTCTAGAAATCACTGCTCTAAAGTTAATTGACAAGTGCCAATTCTGTAGTGACTTTATTCAGTCAAAAGAAAGCAAGTGCTAGCCCTGAAAAGAAAGAAATCCTTTGGTGTTAAATGGAATCGTGGAGAAAGTGCTGAGATTGGATTCAAGAAGACCAAAATTCAAAAATCTGTTTGCTGTGTGACCTGAGTCAAGTCTGCCTAGATTTCTTCAACTGAAAAATGGGGATCACAATAAGCATCTACTTCCATGTTGTGAGAATCAAATGAGATAATATTTGTAGAACACTTAGCATAATGCATAGAATATAGTAGGAGCTTAATAAATGCTTATTTCCATATTTTGTCTTTTTAGAACTATATGAATTGATTAATATCCACTATGCTAGAGATTTGGGAATCTCAGAAATGGTCTCACTCAGTAGAACCCATTATCTTTCTATAAACTACTATATAGAAGGAAGAGATTGTCTCCAGATCATTTTACTGAAAAGGAAGCTGACTAGCATAGGGTCACATAGCTAGTAAAGGTCTGAGATCATATTTGAACTCAGGGTCATCCTGATTCCAAGTCCCTTGTTCTATCCACTGTGCCACCTAGCTGCCCCTTTCAAGTAGCACGTGAGGTCAAAAGCAAGTCCCCCAAGCTTCTTCATCAATTGCTACATCTCTTTATATAAGTTCCCTACCAATCCTGCAGTATTTCTTTGATAAGGTAAAATCAAGACTTGAAAGATTCCTCTCTTGCTGAGTAGAAGCATCCCTCTGAAAAATATCATAGCTTTCCCCCTTATTATTAGCACTGAGGCTGACATGTTGCCCTTCAGCCACTAGCTATTGCCGCAAGGCCACTGGTTACTAAGGAAGATATAGACCCAAGTCATTGGTCATTACCATCACTGTCCCTAAACCACTGATTGCTTTGAATTTTAAAACTTTTTTTTTTTGAGGCAACTAGGGTCAAGTGATTTGAGTAGGGTTACACAGTCAGTCAGTGTCTAAGGTCAGATTTTAACTCTGGTCCTGATTCCAGGGATGGTACACTGTTTGCTGTACCACTTGCCTGCTTCAGCAAATTTGTTATTTCATTCTCAATCCATCCTACTCTTACCATAAAGGTTTTAATTTGTTTAACAATTCCTGTTAAGGAGTTAGGGTTTCATATGCAAATTAAGACACTGAGATACCACTACACACCTCTCAGATAAGCTAAGATGACAGAAAAAGATAATGATAAATGTTAGAGGGAAACACTGGGACACTAACTCATGGAGTTGTGAACTTATACAATCATTCTGGAGAACAATTTGGAACTATGCCCAAATGGGACAATGGTATGATCTAGCAGTGTCTCTACTGGGTCTATATCCCAAAGAGATTTTAAAGGAGGGAAAGGGACCCAAATGTGCAAAAATGCTTGTGGCAGCCCTTTTTGTAGTGGCAAGGAACTGGGAACTGAGTGAATGTCCATCAGTTGGAGAATGACTGAATAAGTTGTGATATATAAATGTCATGAAATATCATTGTTTTGTAAGAAATGATCAGCAAGATGGTTTCAGAAAGGCTTGGAGAGACCTACATGAACTGATGCTAAGGGAAGTGAGGAGCATTATAGACAGCAACAACAAGATTATGTGATAATTCTCATAGTCCTGGCTCTTTTCAACAATGAGGTAATTTAGGTGAATTCTAATAGACTTGTGATGGAGCAAGCCATCTGCATTCAGAAAAAGGCCAGGGGGACTGAATTTGGATCACAACATAGTATTTTAACCTTTTTTGATGTTGTTTGCTTGTGTTTTTTTCTTCCTCCTTTTTTCGTTTTTGATCTGATTTTGCTTATGCAGCATGATAATTGTGCAAATACGTATAGAAGAAATGCACATGTTTAACATATATTGGATTACTTGCTGTCTAGGAGAGGGGGGTAGGAAGAAAGGAGGGAGAAAATATTTGGAACACAAGGTTTTGTAAGAGTAAATGTTGCATATATTTTGAAATTTTAAAAGCTATTATTTTAAATAATATTTTTAAAAGGGAGTTAGGGTTTCAGTAAATTATCTTTTTGGGGTGAAATGTCCCACAGATTTAGACAGTTTATGTGGTAGAGTTACCACTTTACCTCCTTTCCTCTTCCTCCAAAGTGTCCACAGCATGATATTAAAGGCTGTTTTCTTTTATTTTGTTTTAAATGTCATCACAGCCATTAGAGACATCTAAAATCCCAGAATACAAATATGTAATGTCCAATGACAATTCAATAGTGCTACTTCAAGCCACTGGACAGTAATACTGCTTACAATGGAAAGCTGTCAAATTGTAAATCAAAATTTGAGAAAAAGAATAAAATAAATCTTCAAAATTCTCAATGCCACTAGTTTAAGCAGCTTTAGCAAAAGTAGCTTATTTTTGCTAATTTATGTTTTGAAACCTCAACTTAGCTCAGGACCCAAACCAACAAAAATCTTTAATGAATTTCTGCAATGACAAAGCAAGAAGACTTGGCTTGATCCAATACTCCTTATCTGCCTCAACCATGCCATAGTAATCCCACATGAGCCTCCCCAAAATTTAACAAGAATTTCCTATAATCTTCCTAACACTTCTAGCTCTGGACTCCCTTCATCTTCCTAAATTCATTGGGCTGTTTGGGGTAAGCAGTCATACAAAAGCCAAAGACTTCTTCAGTATAACACTTCCTATTCATAGATTAAATAAGAGTCACAATTCTAATTGCAAAGTATCTAATTAAGATGTAATATAAATAGCAAGAGAATATTCAATAATTGAATCATTCTCAGTCCTTATACATAAAGAAGTCAGTCTCCTGGGCTTTCCAAAATGGAGTATTACCCCTTCCCCACTTAGCCCACCCCTATTCCTAGACAAAAAACACCTGGAGAAAACTTGTCTGGGAACTTGGCTACTAGCCACATGTATGTTAATAGAGTGAAGAGTCCATCATTCTCTGTGTTCTCTCAACATGTTCTCCAGAGCCAGCAGGACATCTGCTACAGGTTTTAGGGTTGGATATGTCTTGGTTTTGGGCTGCCAATTCTTTCCATATGGAGTCAATTTCTTCATTTTCCCTACTCTGCAATCTCCAGAACCTCAACATACTTGGTGCAGGTTACAATGCTAACATTCTTCTCAATAGACCACATCCCAGATCAGACTTCTTCAGTCTGACTCTCCATCCAACACTGCCCAAGAATACCTAGGGCCTTCTTTTTCTATGAGGTTCTCCATCCAATCACTGAATCATGGCACAATCCCAGGGTACTGACATCCTGAACCTGATTCCAATGAACCACTGACCCTCTTCTTTGGTCATTATTGGCGCTGAAGCCAGACAGAATTTCTCTACTAAAGACAGTCTGTGTTCCTGTTAAAGATATAATGTGGAAATCTTAGTTCATGATTATTTTTTAAAGAGGTTGTCCTGAAAGAACATATTATGTGGTGGTACTGAATATATTATTTTCCTTACTGAATTCCAAACTGTTTCCTTTAAAAAAAAAAAAAAAAAAATAGGGGCAGCTAGGTGGCGCAGTGGATAGAGCACCAGCCCTGAATTCAGGAGGACCCGAGTTCAAATCTGATTCAGACACTTAACACTTCCTAGCTGTGTGACCCTGGGCAAGTCATTTAACCCCAGCCTCAGGGGGAAAAAAAAAATTAGAATTATCTGGATGCTTTGCAATAGAAGAATTGGGGGGGATGGGGTGGAGGAGAAATGCTAAAATGATAACATTTTATCCACAGCTATCCCCAATATTAACAAAGATAATAGATACTAGCAGCATTTATTTCAGTGCTGCTCAGCACAGGAACCTGGATTTTCCTGTTAAGGGAAACTGTACCAGAGGTTAAATGTTTTTACCTCTATTCCTTCCATCCTTTGATTCTTAATGAGGCCCCTAAATAGGTCCAGATTTAAATCAGTACATTCTAAGAAAGAGTAAAAAAGATGGAGCTTCTCTTAAAGGCATATAATGAGATAATCCTTTTTTTACAATGGACTTGAAATGGTGCCCAGAATGTGCACAGCTCTTGAAGAAATGCCTAAGGTGCTGGCAATGAGTATTTTCATTTCTGTGTCCTTGCAGATTCAATCTGCACCTAACTCCTTTGATAATCCCTCCACAAAACATTTTATAGAGAATGTTATTTTTTCTTCCTCCCTTCCTTTTCTGTTGTCTGGGTCTCTGTCAATTCCTTTTCGAATCACTAGTAATCATTTCAAAACTTATTTTATTTCTTATTATATTATATATATTATATCTAAAAATAAGTAAAACCTAAACTATATATAAAAAAAAAATTAAAAAGATAAAAACTAGTGGTTCCCAGATAAGATTTGTCTCTTTACTCACTGGAATCTCACCCACCCTACTCTTCATGCAAGAGACAGTAATTTCTGACTTGAGAGGAGCAAAAGGGCCATAAAGTTGTGTTCTCTTTACTTCAGTCTCCAAGAGGGAGACAAAACTGGAATTATATATATCTATTCCTCTCTAAATATTGCTATTGTAGAGGTAAAAAGGATCAGAACAAAAAGCTGATTTTCAGATCACTCTGTCATGGGATAACGTTACCCCAAACTGTTCATCAATTATTATTTTATTTTACCTATAGGTAAAATACTGACTAATATTCAATTGGAATATGACTTTCCACATGGAAAAGTGATGCTAAATGATAGTTCAATCATATATTATTATTTTTGATGTTACTGTTATTAACATTATTATTATTTATTGTCTACTCTAACTGTAAGTACCATTCCCATTTTTGAAGATTCTGTTCCTAAGTTACAAGTAGCTAGTGTAGTGGAGAGAAATCCCACTTCAAAGGCAGAAAGACAAATGCAAATACTATATATTTTTTCTTTTCTTTTTTCTTTCTTTCTTTTTTTTATGAGGCAATTGGGATTAAATGACTTGCACAGGATCACACAGCTAGGAAGTGCTAAGTGTCTGAGGTCAAATTTGAACTCAGGTCCTTCTGATTTCAGGGCTGGTGCTCTATCCGATGTGCCATCTAACTGCCCCTCAAATACTATAACTGACACAAACTGATTCTAGTAAAGTCAGTTAACGCCTTAGAGGTCTAGGCAATTATACAAGACTGTGAATTACAAAGAAGATATCAACCTGTATTGGGAGAAGTACTTTCCTCATCTGGAACCCTATGCCAATGAAATCACCAGCCAAGTCCTTATTCCTATCTTTTTCCCAGATAGAAGAAACTTTTCTATTATGATGAAGTATTGTTATTTTTTTTGCTTGCTTATTAAGAGTTCATAATGTTCTTTGTACCATGATGCTTGTTCTTAAATATTTAATTGTATTGTATTTTTTTTCTTCTAATTTGTACAAAAAGTTTTGCTTTTTCTCCCATTCCCACTTCTCTAAGATAACAGTAGCTTATATTTAAATCATTCTTAGGATTTTTACTAGTACATACAAATAGCAGAATTTTGCAATAATCGTAATCTTTCCAGATCATTAACCATATAGCATTCTTCATCTCATGGGAATCGATCTTCCTTCATCCCACCCCCTCCAAGACAACAAGCATCTACATCTGAGACAGCAAAAATCAGAGAAAAATCATGAGTATGGAGAGGAGTGTTCAGATGCCAGACTTATGGTCTCTGTCCAATTAGCACTCAGAAGGCAGTCCAAGAGGTTAGGCACATGCCAATTAGAAACTGTAAATCTTCAAGAAAACTTTAAGAGTAAGGGGCCTTGGTAAAAAGGGGTGAGAGATCTTGCCTCATCTTGCATTTTTGCTGAAGATGTGCTATATGTCTTCTACAAGTATGGATATTGGTATCCATTGGGGAGGCTGGTGCAAAAGAAAATATATAGATCCAAAGGAGTGGACCCTTCTTTTGGAGACAGCTGAAAGGGTTGAGATCAGTATTCCAAGTATTTACTTATCTGTCTGAGATTCAGCCGACAATAATTCATCTCTGCAATCATTTATATCTTTAAGCAAATCTCACAGGAAAACATGTAACTTATACAATGGACTGTGCTTTCATGGTTTAGTGGGTAAGAGAGAGAAGTGGAGTAATATTTATTTCATACCCACTCACTTAGAGAACATTCATTACTAAATATGGAGGAATGAGTATGAGAGCCTGAACACCTTTCCCAATCTTGAAATTAACCCCTTAAAATAAGAACCATAGCCTGCTCGTCTAACTTTATGTCCTGAAACAATGAATATGACCTAGAAATGTCTTATTCTTTTAAAAGTTTGGTATAATTTAATTATGGATTGGTTGTCATTATCTTTGCCAAGAAAATTACAAATGGAGTCATGGAAAGTCAAATAAAATTGAAAATAATAGGACCTGTACCTTGAAATTACCTTGACCTTATCTGCTTTCTCTGAAACCTATAGTAATTTATTCAATACAATACTCTACAAGTTCTCACATTATATTAACAACTATTTTAGGTTAGTTATTTTAAATAGTTATCTCTTTTGACTAGGAAATGTTGTTCTAAAATTACTTTGAAGTTAATATATCTATATATTTTCAAAGTCTGTTGATTTCTCAAATATCCATGTTCATAAAGGATAGTGAGTTTTTCTTAGTAAGTAATTGGCCTATCTGTGTTAATTTTATAAATGTATTCCAATTTCAATGATTCCTCCTTATTCTTATTTAAAATTCAGAATTCTATGGGACAGCTAGGTGGCGCAGTGGATAGAGCACCAGCCCTGAAGTCAAGAAGACCTGACTTCAAATCTGACCTCAGACACTTAACACTTCCTAGCTGTGTGACCCTGGGCAAGTAGTCACTTAACCCTAATTGCCTCAGCCAAAAAAAAAAAAATTCAGAATTCTAAACTGATCATTATCATGTGAAAGATTACTCCAAATCACCAATAAGAGACATAGAAATTTAAGCAACTCTGGGGTTTCTAATCACATGCAACAAATTGGTAAAGATGACAAATCAGGAACTGTGCAAAGCCACTCTTGGACATACTAATGCACTAGACCAGTGTATTAGTCCAGCCAATCTAAAAAGCAAATTTAAATGAAGCACTTTTTTTGTGTATGTGTAAGGCAATTGGGGTAAAGTGACTTGTCTAGAGTCACACAACTAGTAAGTGTCAGTTATCTGAGTACAAGTTTGAACTCAGGTCCTCCTGACTCCAGGGCCAATATTCTATTCACTGACACCTAGCTGCGCTTGAAATGGTGGGGTGGTTTTAAAGTTATTTTTGAAAGATATTAAAATGTATAAACTCTTTGACCCAGAAATACAGTAACTAAGCATATATGCCAAGGAAGTCAAAGACAGAAAGTTCTCATATTCACTCCAAATATTCAGAGCAGCACTTTTTATAGTAGCAAAAAATCTTGAAACAAAGCCTGTCTGTTGCTGGGAGAATGGCTAGACAAATTTTTGGTATATGAATACAATGGAATATCACTGCTCCATCAAAATAACCAATGTGAACAAATTCAAAGAAGCAGTGTCTGGTTCTTTTGTTTTTCTAAATTCCCTCAAATATCTATAATCATAAGATGGTTGTATTGTGATTTAGGGAAGGAATAAGGGAATAAGCATTTATATAGCAGCTATTATGTAGCAGGTACTATCCTAAGTGATTTACAATATTATCTCATTTCATCCTCACAACAACTCTGTGAGATAGATGCTATTGTTGTTATTATTGTTTTTGTTGTTATTCAGTCATCTCCTCTCTTTGTGGACCCCATTTAGGGTTTTATTGACAAAGATACTAGAATGGTTTATCTTTTCCTTCTCTACTTCATTTTATAAATGAGGAAACCAAGACAAATGGTAGTAAGTATCTGAGACTACATTTGAACTCAGATCTTCCTAACTCTAGGTCCAAAACTCTATCTACTGTACCATCAAGCTGCTTCAAGGCAGCTATTCCTCCAAGACAGCTTTCCTCTGTCATTCTGGTCTATGTATTTCCCAACAATTTATATAATTCAGTAATGGGGGAGAAGGAGACTGTATTTCCAGCTGGTCTGCATCATGTGTAATTTCATTTTCTATTATAGTCAGTTAATGACTTGTTTTTTATGATTTTTAAATTATTTTCTATTGTATTGTCCATATTGGTCATTGTTTTAATTAATTCCTCACAGTTTTTTTTCTCTTATTTCTCATATAATTTTCTCGTCTGATTTCCTGCTTTCTTAAATGTTTTCTATTATTTGATGTTGTAATTTTCTAAGCATTGCCATTTCTTGTGTGGTCCAAGAGAGTCTTGCCTTCTTTTGTCTCTATGGAGATTCTCAGGGTTCAAAGAAATTATTCACAAAGGGTAATTGGTAGAGCAAGCTCTGAGATCCTGGCATGGGAAAGGGATTGCTCCCTCCTTCTTCTAAGGTCACAATGTTCTCTTTGCTATAGAACTGTGAAACAAGAGCACATAACAGATAAAAGGAACACTCACTAGACTTTTCAAACTTTTTTTCCAATTTGGCTTTCAGAAATAAGACAGTAGTACCAGGGCCTGAGAGGAAAGTATAAACTGCCAAAGCAGGAAGCAGGACCAAAGGCATCCAGACAAAAAAGGAACAATTATGAAGCCCTGACCAGCACTGGCTAGAGTCTGCTGAAAACTAGCAATGACTATGAATCCTGTTTATCAACAGAATGGAAAATTAAGGGAAATTACAGCAACCCTGTTTTTCTTTAATTAGTGTCTCTGAGAAGATAGGAAGGTTGGATGAAATATTCATTCCTTTTTATAAGCTTTAGGTTTGTATATTCAGGATTTTTTTTCCACAAAGAATATCTAGAAGGATGATCTAAATGAATAAATGAATGGATATTCATTCACCCTGAAGATCTTGAAGGAAGGAAGCACCATAGAGAAGAGTAGATATATTTTTTCTATATTTTTATTCCATGTTATCAAAACTCTGTGATCACCCACTGAATCTCTCTCTCTCTCTCTCTCTCTCTCTCTCTCTCTCTCTCTCTCTCTATATATATATATATATATATATATATATATATATATATATATATATATATATATATATATATATATATGTACCAAGACCTGAGAGAGTGAATTATCTAATAAAGTGGGGACGAGTCAAAAAAATAAATAGTAAAGGATACATTGTAATATTTGATACATCATCTCCTATATGAGACAGAATACAGGAAGGAAAGGAAAATTTTCTGTGTCTAGATGCCATTTTCTAGAGAAAATCACTAGACTTATTTAAACTATCAGCAAGCTAAGAGATATCTATAGATACAGGTAGGAACTGCATTGTACAGTGTTAAGCTGAGAAAGAGCTGGTATCTAAGTCAGATCTTGCTTTCTGACTTATTTCAAACCCTTACCAGGATTTTTACTTATATGACTACATACAAGAAATGTGTCAATTGATACCACACAAGTAATGAATCTCTATCTCAGGGCTGGCCAAAAGCAAGATCCATTCCCTAGGACCTACCAGCAGAGATAGTCTGTTTTCATAACAGCCCACTCCTGGGGCAGACAAGCAACAAGAATCCTCCCCCCAAGACTAGCCACCAAAAATACTCTGCTATCCTAGCAATCCAGCAGCCAGGATACCTCTGGAACAGACTAGCAGTTAAACCGCACACCCAGAAGAAAAGCCTATCTTCCAGAGAATGCAAAGTCAAGACCTAAAACCTAGTGAATGCCATCAGTAAGACCTAGAGTTCCAGCACAAAAAGCTTGGGACAGTGCAAGAGCAGAATCCAATTCTCACATTAAAAAAAAAAAAAAAAAAAAGGCAGAAAAAATGAGCAAAAACAGTAACAGCAAAAAAGAGCTTGATTATAGAAAGTTACTATGATGATATGGAGGATTAAGACACAAACTTACAAGAGGAAAATAGTTTTAAAATGGAGACATGTGAAGCCTCAAAGAAAAATGTTATTTGGTTTCAGGCTCAAAAAGAATTGCTAGAAGAATTTTAAAAGTATTTTAAAAATCAAATTAGAGAAGTAGAAGAAAAATTGGTGGGGGTGGAGAAGAAATGAAAGTAATGCAAGAGAATTATGAAAAAAAAAAGTCAATAGCATGGGAAAAGATATTCATTTACTGAGGAAAATAATTCCCTAAAAAATAGAGTTGGCAAGTACAAAAGCTCAGTGAAGAAAATAATTTCTTAAAAATTGAAATTGAACAAGTAGAAAATGCCTCTATAAAACATTAAGATATCATAAAACAAAATCAAAAAATTTTAAAAATAGAAGAAAATGTGGAATTTCTCCTTGGAAAAACAACTGACCTAGAAAATAGGTCCAATAGAGATAATTTAAGAATGATTGGACTTCCTAAAAGTCAAGATTTAAAAAAAAAGGCCTGGACAACATATTTTGAAATTTTTTCAAATAAATCTGGATATATTAGAATCAGAGAGCAAAATAAGAATTGAAAGAATCTACCAATCACCAACTGAAAGAAATCCCAAAATTAAAATTCCCAGAACATAGTCAAATTCCAGCATACACAGATGAAGGAGAAAGTATTACAAGCAGCCAAAAAAAAAAAAAAAATTCTAATATCATGGAGCTACTGTCAGAGTTATATAGGATTTGGCAGTTTCCACATTAATGAATCAGAAGGTTTGAAATAGGATGTACCAGAAGGCAAAAGAGTTAGGATTATAACAAAAAACCACCTACTCAGCAAAACTGAATATAATCTTCCAGGGTGAAAATGGATATTTAACAAAATAGAGATTTTTCAAGTATTTCTAAATAAAAGACCAGAGCTGAATAAAACATTTGACTTCTAAAACAAGAGATTCAAGGAAAACATAAAAAAGGTGAAAGGAAGGAAGGAAGGAAGGAAGGAAGGAAGGAAGGAAGGAAGGAAGGAAGGAAGGAAGAAAGAAAGAAAGAAAGAAAGAAAGAAAGAAAGAAAGAAAGAAAGAAAGAAAGAAAGAAAGAAAGAAAGAAAGAAAGAAAGAAAGAAAGAAAGAAAGAAAGAAAGAAGAAAGAAAGAAAGAAAGAAAGAAAGAAAGAAAGAAAGAAAGAAAGAAAGAAAGAAAGAAAGAAAGAAAGAAAGAAAGAAAGAAAGAAAGAAAGAAAGAAAGAAAGAAAGAAAGAAAGGAAAGAAAAGGAAGGAAGGAAGAAAGGAAGGAAGGAAGGAAGGAAGGAAGGAAGGAAGGAAGGAAGGAAGGAAGGAAGGAAGGAAGAAAGAAAGAAAGAAAGAAAGAAGAAAGAAAGCAAAGAAAGAAAGAAAGAAAGAAAGAAAGAAAGAAAAGAAAGAAAGAAAGAAAGAAAGAAAGAAAGAAAAGAGAAAGAAAGAAAGAAAGAAAGAAAGAAAGAAAGAAAAGAAAGAAAGAAAGAAAGAAAGAAAGAAGAAGAAAGAAAGAAAGAAAGAAAGAAAGAAAGAAAGAAAGAAAGAAAGGAAGAAAGAAAGGAAAGGAAGAAAGGAAGGAAGGAAGGAAGGAAGGAAGGAAGGAAGGAAGGAAGGAAGGAAGGAAGGAAGGAAGGAAGAAGGAAGAAAGGAAGAAAGAAAGAAAGAAAGAAAGAAAGAAAGAAAAGAAAGAAAAGAAAGAAAGAAAGAGAAGAAAGAAAGAAAGAAAGAAAGAAAGAAAGAAAGAGAAGAAAGAAAAGAAAGAAAGAAAGAAAGAAAGAAAGAAAGAAAGAAAGAAAGAAAGAAAGAAAGAAAGAAAGAAAGAAAGGAAGGAAGGAAGGAAGGAAGGAAGGAAGAAAGAAAGAAAGAGGAAATTAAGAAATTGAATAAGGTTAAACTGTTTACATTTCTATATGGAAAGATGATATTTGTAACTCTTAACAATTTTATTACCATAAGAGCAATTAAAAGGAAAATATAGAGACAGAAATTGTGTATATAAGGAACTTTTATGTGATGATACAGATAAATAGATAAACAACTAAATAATGAAAGAGTAAAAAAAAAAATTGCATTGGAAGAAAGCATAAAAGAGTCATGAAAAAGCTGTTACAATGAAGGGGAATGTAAAGGGGAAAGGGCAAAGCTTAAATTTTACTCTCATCAAAATTGACTAAAGAGGGAACACCATACATACTCAGGTAGATCTAGAAACTTATCTTACCCTATAAAGAAATAAAAAGGACAAAGATAATAGAAGGGTTTGACAAAAGGGAGGTATATTGGGGAAGACAATAATCAGAAGTAAAGGACTTGTGAGTTGGGAAAGGACAATAGCATTCAACAACATACCAAAATCTATGGGATGAAGCCAAAGCAGTAGTTAGAAGAAAAGAAAAAAAAAAAAAAAAAAAAAAAAAAAAAAAAAAAACATATATATATATATATATATATATCTGTCATAACTTACTCTAATAAAATAGAAAAAAAAAAGCAAATCAATGAATTGTATATGTAACTAAACTATAGAAAAAGAACCAATCAAAAATCACCAATTAAACACTAAGTTGGAAAACATCAAAATCAAAGGAGAGATTCTTATTTAAAAGTAAGAAAATCATTGAATCAGTAAATAAAAGTAGAAGCCGGTTTTATGAAAATGCAATAAAATAGATAAGCAATTGGTTTAATTTGAGTTTTTAAAAAGTAAAGAATAGGGACAGCTACATGGTGCAGTGGATAGAGCACCAGCCCTGAAGTCAGGAGGACCTGAGTTCAAATTTGACCTCAGACACTTAATGCTACCTAGCTGTGACCTCCTGGGGCAAGTCATTTAACTCCAATTGCCTCAGGAAAAAAAAAAAAAAAAAAAGGAAAGAATAAAATCAAATTACTGGTATCAAAAATGAAAGGTATGAATTTACTACCAATGGAGAAGAAATTAAGGATTTTGTTAGGAGCTCTTTTTTCCCAATTAATAAAAAATGAAATATGATACTTAAATAGCCCAATCTTAGAAAAAGAGATTGAACAAGCCTTCAGTGAACTTCCTAAGAAAGAATCCCCAGGTTGGATTCACAAGCTAATTCTCCCAAACATTTAAATAATAATGTTAATATTATATAAGCTATTTGGAAAATAGATGAAGAAAGAGACTTGTCAAATTCCTTTTATGATATATATATGGCATTGCTACTCAAACCAGGAAGAGCCAAAACAGAGAAAGAAAGTTATAGACCAACTTCCTTAATGAATTTTCATGCAAAAATGTTAAATAAAATCTAGCAAAGAGATTACAGAAACATAGCAAAAGGATCATATACTGTGACCAAATGGGATTTATACCAGGAATGTAGGGCTGACTCAATATTAGAAAAACCATAATATAATTGATTATATCAATAATAAAACCAATAGAAATTATATTATCATCTCAATAAATAAATCACAGAAAAAGCCTGTGACAAAATTCAGCACCTAGTCCTATCTTAAAAACAACAACAACAACAATAATACTAGAGAAGACAGGAAGAAATGGAGCTTCTCTTTAAAATGATAAATAATATGTATTTAAAATTATCAGCACACATCATCTATAATGGATATAAACTAGAAGCCTTCCAAATACAATTAGAGGTTAAGCAAGGGTGTCTATTATCACTTCTATTATTTAATATTGAACTAGAAATGTTAGCTATAGCAATAAGAGAATAAAAAAAGTTAAAGGAATTAAAATAGGAAATGAGGAAATAAAACTATTACTTTTCTCAAATGATTTGATATTGTACTTAGAAAATCTTAGAGAATAAATTTTAAAACTATTTGAAATTATTAATTACTTTAGCAAAGTTGCAGGACACAATACAAACCTACATAGATCATCAGTATTTCTCTATATTACCAATAAAATCCAACAGCAGGAGACAGAAAGACAAATTCCATTTAAAATAATTATAAACCATATAAAGTACTTAGAAGTCCACCTGCCAAGATAAACCAGGAAACACTATGAACACAACTATAAAATACTTTTCACACAAATAAAGTCAGATGTAAACAAGTGAAAAAATATTAATTGCTCATGGATAAACCAAACCAATATGACAAAATGACAATTCTACCTAAATTAATCTATCTGTCCACTGCCATGCCAATCAAACTATCAAAAAAATCATTTTATAGAGCTAGAAAAAATAATAATAAAATTCTTCTGGAAGAACAAAAGTTCAACAAAAGAACAAAAGATATCAAGGGAATCAATGGAAAAAAAGTGAAAAAAAGATAGCCTGGTTATACCAAAATAACTGTTTTATAAAGTGTTAATTATTAAAACAATCTGGTTCTAGCAAAGAAATAGAGTGATGGAAAATTGCAGTTGATTAGGTGCAAATTACATTATAGTAAATGTCCATAGTAATCTAGTATATGACCCAAAGATCTAAGTTTATGAAACAAAAATTGCTAGGAAAATTGGAAAAACAGTATAGTAGAAACTAGGTATAGACCAGTATCTCACACCATATGCTAAAATAAAGTCAAAATAGGCATGATTTACACATAAAGGGTGATACCATAAGCAAATTAAGAAAGCACAGAATAGTTTATCTCTCAGATTTATGGCTGAGAGGAGAATTTAGTTCCAAAGGAGACAGAGCATTACGAAATACATAACAGATCATTTTGATTATACAAAAATTTAAAAGTTTTTGTACAAACAAAACCAATGCAACCAAAATTATAAAGAAAGCAGAAAAAAGGAGGAAGGGGAGATTTTTCGACAAGTATTTCTGATAAAAACCTCATTTTTTTCAGATATATGGAAAACTGAATCAAATTTATAAAAATACAAGTCATCCTCCAATTTATAAAAGGTCAAATGATATGAATAAGCAGTTTTAAGACAAATAAATCAAAGCTACCCATAGTCATATGAAAAAATGCTCTAAATTACTATTGATCAGGAAAATGCAAATTAAAACAATTCTGAGGTACCACCTCACATCTATCAGATTGGCTAATATAACAAAAAAAGAAAATGTTGAATGTTGTAGGGTATGTTGAAAAAGTGGAACATTAATGCATTATTGGTGGAGTTATGAACTGATCCAACCATTCTGGAGAGTAATTTGCAACTATGCCCAAGGAGAATATACCTTTGATCCAGCATAATACCACTGCTAGGTCTATATCCCAATGATATCCCCCCAAAAGGTGGGGAAATACCTATGTGTACAAAAATATTCTTAGCAGATCTTTTTGCTCTGGCTAAAAGTTGGAAATCAAAGGGATATCCATCAATTGGAAAATGGCTAAATAAATTATGGCATATGATTGTAATGGAATATTATTGTGCCTTAAGAAATGACAAGCAAAGGATATGAACAGATTATTTTAAAATTAAAGTCATTTTTAATGATGAGAAAAAAATGTTCTAAATCACTGTTGATTAGAGAAATTCAAATTAAGACAATTCTAAGGAACCACTTCACTTCTCTGAGGATTGGTTAAGATGACAGAAAAAGATAATGATGAGCATTTGAAAGAATTTGGGAAAACTGAGAAACATGCATTATTGGTGTTGTTACAAAATGATCCAACCTTCTGGAGAGCAGTTTGGAACTGTACCCAAAATGCTATGAAACTGTGTATGTCCTTTGATCCAGCAGTGTCTCTATATCTCAAAGAGATTATAAAAGAGGGGGAAAAGACCCCACCTGTGCAAAAATTTTTGTAGAAGCCCTTATTGTAGTGCAAGGAATTAGAAATTGAGTGGATGCCTATAAGTTGGGAAATGACTGAATAAGTTATGGTATATAAATGTAAGGGAATATTATTGCTCTATAAAAAATAATGAGCAGTCTGATTTCAGAAAAGCTTGGGAAGACTTACATGAACTGATGCTAAATGAAGTGATCCAAACCAAGAGAATATTACATACAATTACAAGATTATATGATAATCAACTATGTTGGACTTGACTCTTTCTAACAATGAGGTGACTCAATATAACTCCAATAGACTTGTTGGAAATGCCATCCCACATCCAGAGAGAGAATTATGAAACTGAAGGAGGATCAAAGTACAGTATTTTCACCTTTTTTGTGTTGTTGTTGTTTGCTTGTTGTTGGATTTTTTTTTCCTTTCTTGATTTTTTCTCTTTTGATCTAATTTTTTTTTTTGCCTCAGCCTGACAAATATGGAAATATGTTTAGAAAAATTGCACATGTTTAGCCTATTTCATATTGCTTTCTGTCTTACAGGGGGAAGGAAGAGAGGGAGAAATTTTGAACACAAGGTTTTTGCGAAGTTGAATGTTGAAAATTATTTTTGCATGTATTTGAAAAAAATAAAATACCATTTAAAAAAAGAAATGACAAGTAAGAAAATTTCAGAAAAAGCTGGAAAGACTTATATGCATTAATACATAGTGAAGCAAACAGTACCAGGAGAACATTGTACACAGTGGCAGCAATATTGTTTGATGAAGAACTTTGAATGGATGACTTTGCTATTCCTAGTAATACAATGATTCAAGACAATCCCAAAGGATTAATGATGGAGAATACTATCTATTTCCAGAGTAACTACTGATATTGATTGAAAACAGACTAAAGTATGCTATTTTTCACTTTCTTTCATTTTTTAAAAATTTGAGTCTTCTTGTACAAAATAACTAATATGAAAATATTTTACATAATTGCACATGTATATCCTATATCTGATTGCTTATTGTCTCAGGGAGAGGAAAGGAGAGAGGGAAGGGATATAGGGGGGGATAGAATTTGGAAGTCAGAACTTTAAATAAAAATTGTTTTAAAAATTGGAAAAAATTTATTTACCAAAGAATCTCTCCTAGAATTCTTACATGGCATCTTTTTCTCTATTTCTGTAGTTTCTAATATTGTAGGTATTTGACTTATTTTGTGATATTTTAAAATTATATCAGCACTTTGCCTATTGCTCCTAAAAAACCTTTTTATTGGCTTTTTTGGCAGAGTTTTTTAAAGTTATTTTTTCTTTAGTGTTTGTACTTGTTATTTTGGGGGTATTTTGTGGAGTATGTAAAGATTCTGGCTTTAGGTTTTTTATTTCTTAATAAACAAAACTGTTCTAAATCTTGTGAGCTTATGAACTTCTATGGGGAATTGATGAGTGTGGCCTGGGGAGTATCAGATTCTGAAGTTCCCAGGTTATCTTTGTAGAGAAAATGAACACGAGAAATAGCAAATAACTCAAAGTGTACTAGGCCCTTCATATCAGCAAGGGGTTGCATAAATGAATGAAGACATCTTTATTAAGCAGATAGTATGTGCCAAGTTTCAAGCTAACCACTTGAATGCAAGTACAAAAGTGATGACAGTCCGGCCCTTAGATTCTAATTGGGGAAGACAACACAAATAATGGTATGGCCAGCAAGGGATATTATGGTTTGAAATTACAGGGCTAGTGAATAGATACATAGAGAAATAAGTTATCATTCCTTTTCCATAAATAATTGTATTATAGGGAAGCTAGGTGGCACAGTGAATAGAGCACCAGCCCTGACGTCAGGAGGATCTGAGTTCAAATTTGGTGTCAGACACACAGCCCCTAGCTGTTGTGACCAAGTCACTTAACCCCAATTGCCTCAACAACAACAAAATCTTAAAAATTGTATTATAACAATATTGATTTGATTATGATTCCTGAATAGGAAAAATGAAGATTAGGGGTTTTAAATGTGGAAAGATACTAAACAGGTATGTGTAGCTGGTGAAAAGATGGACAAGAAGTAAAGGGAGACATGGTGGGGGCCAATTGGAACTAGTGGATCTAAAGAAGCACTCACCAATATTAATAAAAGATGACAGAGATAAAAATTCAGAAGATAAGAGGGCTAAGTTGGTTTCTGATCAAGAGTTGGTTTTCAAGTCCAAGTGGCTATGCAGCTAGTGAGAAGGTACTGCTAGTATTAGAACAAAATAAAATATAATAAAATTCTAATGTGGGTAGTTCATTTAAATGCAATAGGGAATAAGGGAAAATAAATATTGTTGTGAGCTTAAGTCATCAAAAAAGGTTTACTGAAGTATGATTTAAACTGGGTACTAAACTATAGGTTCCTATTGTTTATTCTTTTTAAAGAGGACCAATGACATCACAGGTGATGTCTTGACTTGCAGTGAATTGGATTAAATGAAGCAGTTACACAAAGTCATCTGTCTCACTTTTTCTTCCAGGGGCAACAAAGTCCAGTAGAAGGACAAAAGTCAAGACAATTGGTGATGACTTGGGATACAGTGGATGACCTTGTCTTCTTCAATGTCTAACAGTCTCCAAGCTCTCACATAGTGCCTACTTCAGTCACCTTCAAGGGCGTTAGAACATATTGTACTTATCTGTTCATTTCATAAGAAGTCAAGAGGCAGCTAGGTGGCACAGTAGATAGAGCACCAGCCCTGAATTCAGGAGGACCAGAGTTCAAATCTGGTCTCAGACACTTAACACTTCCTAGCTGTGTGACCCTGGGCAAGTCACTTAACCCCAGCCTCAAAAAAAAAAAAAAGAAAGAAAGAAAGAAAATGTCCATATCCATAGTTAAATGTCAGAAGAAAAGGACATCCATTGACATTTCATAAGAAGTCTTCACAGCCTTGGGGTAGGCACCCCTCTAACTCACCAATGCTTTGGAGGTCCATTGGTTATCCTCAACCTGGTTTAGCCCATCTGCTGAGATCCTTCCTGAGGGCAAGACTGTTGGACATGTTAAAGCTTATTAGTGGGTTTACAGAGCACAGGCATTCTAGGAAGGAGTCAATATTAAAACGAATTGCTACTATTTCCAACTAGTGTTCCCCCCTTAAACTTCCTCTTTGCAGGGCCAACCAGAACTAAAAAGTTTCCCTATTCATTGACTTCTACAGATTACACTACTTCAGTGTTTCTTTCTGCCCCTTTATACTCACTTACCTTATTTGCCACTGTTCTCACCAGTCTTCATACTTTAAAATTACCTTTTTTTCTCATTCCCAACATTTGAGACCATTTCAGATGGCGGGGAAAACTCTGGGAAAGGTATATTTGAAGCATACTTACAGCAGGGTGTTTATTCAGTGTGACTGATGAGATAATGGTTCACTAATTCACATATACTTAGTGTGATATGGTGATGTAATGGTTCTACAGTTGGCACTTGCTCAGTGTGCTGTAGTGACGTAATTGTACTAAGATATTTAAGAGTTGAAAGGACTTCCTTATTTAGAAAATAGGCATAAAAATATTTGTAGTACCTCTTTCACAGTATAATTTTAAGGCTCAAATGAGGATATGATATGAAATGCTTTTTCAACCATAAAATCCTATAAATATCATCTAATATTGTTATTTGAAAAGAGGATATACTTATGATGAAAAATGCTATCAGCTTCAGAGAAAGAACTCTGAATGAAGATTGAAGCATACTTCTTTTAGTTTCTTTATTTTTCTCATGTTTTATGTGTATTTTTAAAAAACATAACAAATACAGAAATGTTTATATGATTGCACATGTATAACCTATATCAAATTGCTTCCCTTCTCAACAGTGATGGGGATAGAGAGGAGGAATAATGGATGAAAATTTGGAATTCAAAAATTTTAACAATGAAAAGAGTATATCTTGGAATAGAATTGTGGAAAGCACAATCATACTTCAACATTGAGTAGTTGCAGTTTTGATTATTGGCGGGTTGATCATTAATAATTAAATAGAGAATTTTGAACATTTACAGCTTATTGAGCAAAATCCCCCAATTCCCCCAACTATCCCTTTTTCTGTAGAAGGAACTATCATCTCCCAGATTCATAACCACAGTCATCCCTTAACTCTTCTCTCTCCCTCAACTCCAGTATCTAATCAATTCCCAGCCTTGTTAATTCCACCTCTCACATATGTCCTGTCTATTCCCTTCTCTCCACCCTTACCATCCAATATCTCTCTTCTGGACTATTGTAATAACTTCCAAATTGAGCTCCCTCTGTGCAGACTTCCCTCTCCCAACCATCCTCTGCACAGCTATAAAATAATCTTCAATCTGAGGGCAGCTAGGTGATGCAGTGGATAGAGCACCAGCTCTGAAGTCAGGAGGACCTGAGTTCAAATCTAGTCTCACTTAATACTTCCTAGATGTGTGACCCTGGGCAAGTCAATTAACCCTAATTGCCTCAGCCAAAAAATAATAATAATAATCTTCAGTCTGATCACTCATCTTTGGAAGCTCTCATTTTCCCAATATAAAATATAAACTTCTTAGGTGAGCATTTAAAGCTGCCACAGTCTTAGTTCCATTGACTTTTCTATAGTTATTTCGTATTACTTTCACACATTGCATGTCTCAAACAAACATTCCGTCTCTCATTTCCACATCTTTACACAAACTGTGGCCTCCTCCCAGCTCCATTGTTGGAGAGCACTTTTGTCATACCTTTGCCTTTCAGGATCTTTACTTTTCATTCAGGCCAAATTCATTAGTCACCTTTTCCATGAATTCATGCTTGATCTCCTTCTCCTGCACATTCTGCCTGGTTATTTGTACTCTCTCAACTCAAATTACTCAGTATTTACTTACCTGCGGAAATGTTTTATATCTTTCTGCATCTCTCTCCTACAAGAAGATGACTTTTGAAATCAGGGACTGTTTTCCTGACTTTTGTTTTTGTTTTGGGATCCCAAGTGCTAAATATAATGTTTTGAACTTAATTGTCACTTCATAGCTTGTTTTCTGGGGAAGTTTCAGGGAAACTTCCTGTTCTGTCCAGTTATCCTTTCTACCTTGTCTACAGGAAATACTTTTCCAATCTCATGCCTACAGCTTCTCAACTTTCACACTGTCATGTCACTTCCATGCTTTCCCAAAATTAAACTGGCTAGAATGAGGCTCAGACCTTAGGACCTATGCCTAAGAAATGTGTGACTGGATCCACCAGATTATAGTGGTTTATTAGGAAGTGGTATTAGAGAATCACAGTTAAGAGAAATATTTGATCATCACAAATTCACTAAATAAACTTTATACACGTGGGGTAAAAGTAGGGTGGGGGAGAGAGTTTTAATAATTTGTTTTTCATATAGACATTAGAATCTGTTATGCAGAAATGTCATCAATTTTGCAAAGATTCTGTAAATTCAGGAGTACTGCAGCAGGCAGAGTTTAGGATCCTTGCCCAAGATCACATGGCTAATAGATGTCAAAGATAAGATTTTAATCCAAGTCTTCTTGACTCCAAGTACTATACATTTGTTGCCTCTAAACCAAAATCTGATAAAATTGTAAACATAAACACACACACACACAAACACACACACACACACACACACACACACACACACAAACACACACACTGAACATTGCTTTAAAAATCTTCTAAAAGGGTTAAGAAAGGAGAACAAGACTGACTCCATGTCAAACAAAGAGTTGTATTAACAGAATGGCTCTTATAGCAACATCAATTGCGGAAATTGTTTTACAAAGCAAAATGTTCCAGAAATTGTTCCTCTTCTGTGTTCCAGGATATCACAAAACAAGCAAAATGTTCTAGTCATTGTAGTTATTTTCTTTGCTGATAAAGAAACATGTGCCCAGAAGTCTATTTCTGTTGTTATTGTTAATCATTCACTTCTGTCCAACTCTTTGAGATCCTGTGGACCATATACCAGGCTCTCTTGACCGGAGAAGCTTTTCTTCCAGCATCATATCTTTTAGAACTTTTTAAATTGTTCATGGAGTTTTCTTGGCAAAGATACTGAAGTAATTTTCCATTTCATTCTCAAGCATATCACCTATTGTCTGAATTTTTCAAGATGATCTATCCATCTTGCATAACACTTATCAAGTTCATAGTTTCATTGAGCTATGCAAGTCCCTCTGGCACACCAAAGCAATGATCCAGAAGAAAAGCCTAAAAAACTATGCATCTATGCTTTGCACAATTGGAACAGTGCACTGAACAATTTGATTGTCTCTCCTTGTTAGCAAGTAAAATCTTTTTTCCCCAATAGTAATTTATTTTTCCAAATACATATAAAAATAGTTTTCTATATTTATTTTTGTAAGACATTGCGTTCTAAATTTTCTCCCTTCCTCCCTAAGACAGCAATCTGATATAGGTTAAATATGTGCGATCCTTTTAAACATATTTCCATATTTGTTGTATTGTAAAAGAAAAATCAGACCAAAAGGGAAAAAACATAAGAAACAAAAACAAACAAACAAACAAAAAATATCATTCTTTGATCTTCATTTGGCTTCCATAATTCTCTCTGGATGCAGATGGCATTTTCTATCCCAAGTCTATTAGAAAAGCAAATCTTGCAAACCCAAAGATACCAACATTAGGGACAAAAATTCATTATTTGGAAAAAAACTGTTGGGAAAACTGGAAATTAGTATGGCAGAAATTAGATATGGATCCACACTTAACACCATATACCAAGATAAGATCAAAATGGGTCCATGATTTAGGCATAAAGAATGAGATCATAAATAGATTAGAGAAACAGAAAATAGTCTACCTCTCAGACCTGTGGAGGAGGAAGGAATTTATGACCAGAGGAGAATTAGAGATCATTATTGATCACAAAATAAAAGATTTTGATTACATCAAACTAAAAAGTTTCTGTACAATACTAATGCAAACAAGATTAGAAGGGAAGTAACAAATTGGGAAAATATTTTTAAAGTTAAAGGTTCTGACAAAGGTCTCATTTTCAAAATATATAGAGAACTGACCCTAATTTATAAGAAATCAAACCATTCTCCAATTGATAAATGGTCAAAGGATATGAACAGACAATTTTCAGATAAAGAAATAGAAACTATATTCACTCATATGAAAGAGTGTTCCAAATCACTACTGATCAGAGAAATGCAAATTAAGACAACTCTGAGATACCACTACACACCTGTCAGATTGGCTAAGATGACAGGAACAAATAATGATGAATGTTGGAGGGGATGTGGGAAAACTGGGACACTGATGCATTGTTGGTGGAGTTGTGAAAGAATCCATCCATTCTGGAGAGCAATTTGGAACTATGCCCAAAAAGTTATCAAACTGTGCATACCCTTTGATCCAGCAGTGCTACTACTGGGCTTATATCACAAAGAAATACTAAAGAGCGGAAAGGGACCTGTATGTGCCAAAATGTTTGTGGCAGCTCTTTTTGTTGTAGCTAGAAACTGGAAGATGAATGGATGTCCATCAATTGGAGAATGGTTGGGTAAATTATGGTATATGAAGGTTATGGAATATTATTGCTCTGTAAGAAATGACCAGCAGGAGGAATACAGAGAGGCTTGGAGAGACTTACATCAACTGATGCTGAGTGAAATGAATAGAACCAGAAGATCGCTGTACACTTCAATGCTGTATGAAGATGTATTCTGATGGAAGTGGATATCTTCAACATAAAGAAGATCCAACTCATTTCTAGTTGATCAATGATGGACAGAAATAACTACACCCAGAGAAGGAACACTGGGAAGTGAATGTAAATTGTTAGCACTACTGTCTATCTACCCAGGTTACTTATACCTTCAGAATCTAATACTTAATGTGCAACAAGAAAATAGTATTTACACACATATATTGTATCTAGGTTATATTGTAACACATGTAAAATGTATGGGATTGCCTGTCATGGGGGGAGGGAGAGGAGGGAGGGAAGGGATAATTTGGAAAAATGAATACAAGGGATAATATTATTTTTTTAAAAATTACTCATGCATATATACTGTGGGAAAAAAATTCTAAATAAATAAATAAAATTTAAAAAAAAAAAAAAGAAAGAAAAGCAAGTCTTGCTTGTCTTATGCTGTAATGTTCTGATTGTCTCTCAGTTGTAATCCTTTTCTGGGAGGAGGTTTCTTTTCTGTATAATCTTTTCCTCTATGAGCAGGGTTCTTGGGAGGCTTCTGGAGCCTCCAGCCAGCCTCTTCTTCTTCCTGAATCCTGGCTCTGAATCTCCTCTAGCTCTTGTCCTTCCCCAGTCCAGACTGCTCTCCAGGCTCAATGTTGCCTCTTTTTATCCTCCCAGAGAATGGATGTGGAATAATGCAAGGGCTTCTGGGAAGAACCACTTCAACCAATGAGCTTGCTCCTCCCAAGCACACAAGCTCTTCCTTAGGAATTCACAAGTCAAACTACCAGGAAAGGCCGGTACTAGAGAATTGTTAAGTACTGACTTAGCACTTAGTAAGAACCTAATATCTCATTATCTCATTAGCACTTAGTAAGAACCTAACATCTCTCCCTTTCTTTTGATTTAGAACATAGGATAGTCATGACCTTGAAACATAAATCCATCAATATGGGAGGTATTACACATAATTACATAAATTACATAAGCACATAGTAACATAGTAACATAATACATGCTAGAAGTATGTAACAAATAACATGATCAAATAATCATAAATTGAAAATTTATAAATTGCCCTGTTCGGGCGCCAAATTGCGATGGTTCAGTCTAGCTCCTCTGAAGGGCTCAGAATAAGTCCTTGTCAGGATAAGGAAAAGTCCTTGCCCCACGTGTGGACGCCAATTGTAACGTGCTGTCGTCTCCAGAAGCTGCCGATCACTCTCTGGGAGGAGATCTGCTGTGTCAACTCAAATCTCTCGGACAGATTCTTCTTCCTGTAGAGAGCTAACTTCCCTTCCTGCAGAGAGCTGCGTCAAGCCAGGTGTAGAGCAGAGACTTCTCCTATTTCTGGAGTGCTGTCCTCTTTTATCCTCCCAGAGAATGGGTGTGGGATAATGCAAGGGCTTCTGGGAAGAACCACTTCAACCAATGAGCTTGCTCCTCCCAAGCACACAAGCTCTTCCTTAGGAATTCACAAGTCAAACTACCAGGAAAGGCCGGAACTAGAGAATTGTTAAGTACCGACTTAGCACTTAGTAAGAACCTAATATCTCATTATCTCATTAGCACTTAGTAAGAACCTAACATCATGCCACTGAGCTCACAAGGTCTAGTTTATGGTCAGAATTATTTCCCCCTCCCTTATTACTATAATAAGGAAATAATTTATTTTAGTCTTTTTGCAATATATTTTATCTCTGAGTAGCTCAGGGACCTCTAGAAGTATCCCTAGGGAGAAATGAAATCAAGAGACACCAAGCTGTGACAAGAGCTGTGTACATAATTCTGGGTTTGTTTTTGTTTTTTTCTCCTCTCTTTTCCCTTAAGAGAAATTTAAGAGGCTAGAGGTTCTTATTGCTGCCACAGTCCAATTCCATCAGTGGTTGATAACAAATGGCAAAGAGTTGAACAGATAGACCATTACTCCCCAAATCCATTGCACCTAGAAACCCAGATGGTAGAAATCAGAGCAATTAAGGCCAATTTGGAGCAGCAGGGATGGCAGCTGTGGAAAATTTCATTAAACTAATGAATCAATGAATGAATAAGTGTTGTTTATCTTATCCTGCCAAATCCTCACCTTGGATTACTCCCATCACTCCCTGTCTTCATCACAACTTAAATTCTACAGAAGGAAGCTGGAGAAAACTGCAAAACTATGCTAACTTGGTCCATTATAAATGTATGTTACGTAATTTCAACTGCCTAATCAATGCTTTATCCCATTCACCATCATGGCTCTTTACAAATTATTTCATCCTTCCCTCAATTTCCCATGTCTTCCACTTTCCCAGGGATGTTTAAAGATAGCTTCAACCAGTTTCTGAGAGACCAATGTTAAATTTTTAGTATGAGCATTTACACCTTGGAAACTGGCAAATGCAATCATGGTTTGATTTGTTATTATTTTTCTAATTGTCTAGACTTAAAAAAACATTAACAATACAGGTTAAATTTAAATTTGAATGTATAAACATTTTTTAGGAAGCCAGTTGTTAAACATTTACCACCACACTCTCTTTGAGCTCAGCTGTATAATAAAAGCCTCTGGGAATGAAATCATCATCAGACTGAGAACCAAGTGATTATAGGCATAATCATAATTATCACTCTAAGTGGCATGTGCTTTATATAGCATTTATATAGAACTTTGAGGTTTGCAAAGTGGTTTACATATATCTGATGGTGAAATATTCTTCTGCTTGCTAAAACTAACCCTTCTACAATCCCTTCCAATTCTCTAGCAGATTGCTTCTAACATTATTTGAGCTTCATAACATTCCTATCCTCTCTTCACTTTCTCAACTAAGAACTTTGCTTCATATTTCCCAAAAAAATTAAGGTCATTTGCCAAAGGCTCCTTCATTTCTCCTCTTCTCCCCAACCCCTCATCTCATTCATTCAGATGCCTTCACCCACTATCTCTTCCTTCGTCTCTGTTTCAATAATATGATGTTTCTTCTTTCCAAGGTAAAGCTTTCTATAAGTACAACTGATCCCATTTCATTCTCTCTTCTTCAGTAGAATATCCCCTTTATAATCCTCTTTCAGTTACCTTCAATCCTATCTACTGCACATTTCTTTGATGTCTATAAACTTTCTCCGTCATCAAAAAAAAAAATCATTTTATCTAGTGACTCTCCTATATTACTTCTTCCTTTCATAGCTAAATTTGTTGGGAAGGCCAACAATTCATGCCTCAACATTCTAGCACTTAGCACAGTAACTAACATTTAGTAGGAACTTTTAAAATGTTTATTTACTATTGACTGATCACGATCTTTTTTTTTCATCTTAATCCTTCTCATGATCCTCACCATGATTTCTAGTCCATCCATCTCTCAATACTAATTCAAACAAGAGTGTTCTGGTAAATGTTGATATCTTTTTAAGTTTGATTTGAATTATTAATATTTTCTCCATAACTAAGTTCATATAGTCCAAGAAAATCAAGTCCTGATTTATAGTGTTTGTCCATTTTTTTCTGATATGCAAATATTCACAATGAAAATTGAATAATGAGCTCTTAAGAGTTGGTACCCCCTCTCTGGCTATAGTCTTCTTCCTTCTCAAACTTGACCTTTCAACTCTTTCTTTTCTTGTCCTATTGCCAATTATGCTCTCAAATATGGATTAATCTCATCATTTGTCACCTTTACTCTCACTGATGAACAGAACTGAAGGAAATACCAAAACTGTACTGATTGAGTCCACCCCACTTTAATGAATGTTAAGACCAATCTCAATAGCAAGGCAATCCTACCACTCCTCCCTAATTGACTCCCTGTTCCACTATCCACAGCAGCTATTCTGAATGTTTTCTTCACTCCTTAAGCTTTCCATATTGTTCTCTCCTGCCTTGCTTTTGGCAGAAGATCTCACCTAAGAAAATTGAAGCCATTCTCTGAAAGCTCCTTTTTCTCTCCATTACATCTCCATGACATCTTCCTTCACTATTTTCTCCTTCAATCTAGTCTCTGATGGTGAAATATTCTTCTGCTTGCTAAAACTAACCCTTCTACAATCCCTTCCAATTCTCTAGCAGATTGCCCCTAATATTATTCCCACTATCTTTAATCCCCAATATCTCCATGTTTGCTTGCCCTTTTCCTATTTCCTATAATCATACCCAAGACTTCCCCATCCTTAAAAAAAAAAAAAAAAACTTCACTAGATTCCTTCATACTAGTAAGAAAGTTATTTCTCCTCCTCTTCTCAACTAAACTCCTTGAAAAATCCATCTACAATCATTGCCTCCACTTCAATACTATTGATCACACTGTCCTCCTGGATATTCTCCTCTATAGATTTCCATGACTTCATTCTCTCTTGGTTCTCTTCTTCCTTGTCTGGTGGTTCCTACTCAGTTTCTTTTGCTGGATCTTCAACCATGTCAAACCTACTAACTGCTGGAGTCCTCCAAAGCTTAGTCTTAGATTCTTACTAAGTGGTAATCTCATCCATTCATACTTCTATGATCATCTTTATACTTTATACTTCCACAATCATCTTTATACTGATGACTACCAGAATTGTTTATCCAGCTCTAGTCTCTCCCTTAAGCTTCATTCCCAAATTACCAGCTGCATATTGCTCATTTAGAAGTAGACATCTCAAATCTAACATGTCTAAAACAGAATTCTATCTTTCCCCATGTTTTCATTTTGATATATACTTGAAGGCACTAATTACTACCCTTCCAGTCACTCTGATTTGCAATTGCAGTAGCATCAACAATTCTTCATTCCCTATCATTCCTAAGTCTATTGACAGATTTATAATTTCTCTATACTCCCATATAGACTTTTCTTATCATATACATGGTTATCACCTTACTTTTAGACTTCACTGTTTCTTGTCTGGCCTATGTATAAATCTGATCTCTCACTCTTTTTATTCGATAAATTCCAATGGATCCCTATGGCCTCCAGAATCCAAATCAAGTCCAACATTTGTCATATAAAGGTTTTCATAACTCAGTCCATCCCAGGCTTCTTATACTTTATTACCCTGTAACCACATAGTGGCCAACTTGCTATTCCTTTAACATGAAATTCCATCTCCCATCTTTTTGAATTTGTAATAACTGTTATTCCTGTCTGGAATATGTTCTCTCTCCTAAACTATGATTCTTAGATTCCCTTCCTTCCTTCCTTGAAGATTCAGGTGCTTGAAACTTTTCTTGCTCTCTCCTCAACCCAACTGCTACCATGATCCTTTCTAAGGTTATTTTTCTTCTACTCTGTACTTATTTTGTATATTCTGATTTGTATGTGTTATCTCTTTCATTAAATATTTTATAATTAATTTATAGACAACTAGGTAGCACAATGGTTAGAAAGCCAAGCCAGGAGTCAACAAGACTCAACTTCCTGAGTTCAAATCTGGTCTTAATATTTCTTACCTAGGCAACCCTGTAAGAGTCACTTGGCCCTATTTTCTTTGGTTTCCTCATCTGTAAAATGAGCTGGAGAAGGAAATGGCAAACTACTCCATTATCTTAGCCATGAAAACCTCAAAAGACATAATGAAGAGTTGGACATAATTAAAACAACTGAACATCAAAAAATTAATTTATAATTTTGTATTTTCAGGTGACTATAATATCCAATAGCTATGATAGAGCCTCACAAAATATTGTGAGAAGTTGAAAAAATCAAATCGATTTCAATGACCTTATTTTGTAATTGTTTCCACTCTACATCTTCCCAACACTTTGTATAATTGCCTAAGTCATGTTTCTTGGTCTTTGAATTAAATTGTCTTTCTCTCTAAGTTTAAAAATTCATTTTCCTTATAAACATGATTAAAAGAATCTTCTCTCTATACCACTAGCTATTCCTTTACAATGAAAAAAAAAAGTTTTTATATACCATTAGTCATTCTTGCAAGTGGACTAAATCAATCAAAATTGCTGCTAGCCCCACATTACTGATTTCTAGCCAATCATATTCTCCCCCATGCCTGTGATTCTTCTCAGAATTATCTTTTTTTTTTTTTGATGTTGCCTTCTTATTTAAATGTTTCTTTTTTTTGTCTATAAAAATGATTTCCCTGCCATCATTCATGGTTTTATCTGGCTAAAAATCAGCTTTTGCTGAGACCCTGTTTATTGGCAAATTCATATTTTGTTAATAAACTGATTATGCTCAGGACTTGTACTTAAGTTTACCTTTATTTCAATTGCAACTGTGAATTGTGGGATTGTTCAAAACCATATTGAATGAATGGCCTGAGATACTTTACATGAGACTTAATTCAGGATGCCTCTGAACTATAACTTTTTAGTATAATGCATTCAGAGAGTTTTTTCAAAATTATGGAATATGGACAATTTGCCAAAGACTGACAAGTTTGATTTGCTGAGGATAGCAAATATTTGGCTGGAATAAGAGAGTAATGGGGCTAATTCATCCATGTCACTGAGCTTAACCCCCATCACCACTACATTTAGAGACATACATGATTACCACAAAAAAACTTTGCTTTGATATAGCTTCATTTTAATCCCTACAACAAGGTAAATTAATTCTGTTTTAATTGATCTTCCTGCCTCAAGACTCTCCTTTCTTACCTATTTTCCATACCGTTACCAAACTTACTCTCTTAAATCTATTCACTTAATTTCCTTTTTAATAAAATTTTAATAAACTCCAGAAGCTCTCTATTGCTTTTAGAACAAAATATAAACATTTATGTTTAGTATTTAAAGCCCTCACAATTTGATTCCAACTTACCTTTCCAGCCTTATCGCATATTATTCTTCTACATACAATCCACCAAATTTGTCTTCTTGCTATCCTTCACACAGGGCCCTCTATCTCCTGGAGACTTTGCATAGATTATCTATCTCCCATGCATGGAACTCTTTTCTTCCTCACCTATCTCTCAGAATTCCTAGGTTCCTATGGGCTCAGCTGAAGTGCCTCCTTCTACATGGAGAACCTTTGCTGATTTCCACTCTCCCAATCACCCCCATCTACTAGTACCTTCCCTCCACAAATCACTTTGTGTCTCTTGTACCTGAAGATGTATTTGTCATCTTTTCCCTGATTAGACCAAGAGATCCTTGAAGGCAAAAACTATTTTTCCTTTTGTCTTTGTATTACCAGGATCTAGCACATTATATAAATCTTCTTTCTAGATAATATACCACACACACTAACTTCCTAACATAGGAACCAAGTGAAAGCACCACTATTGATCCAGCTCTTAAATAAGTTAAATTGATTTCTTTTTTTTAGATAAAAATAATGATATAGAGGTTCTAATATTTTCCCATACTCTAGTATATGGTTCTATTCTCTTGACATTGTAGATCACTATTTTGTATCATTACCAGACTAATCTTCCTTATGCGTAGATATAATCTCCATTTTTTGATCCCAAAGTTTCCATGGCCCAATATTGCTTTCCCAGGAAGGTTCAGACATTTTGGCTGACTTTCTAGGACTTCCACAATCTTGTGCCAGCCTACCTAGCCAACCTAAAAGTATATTACTTCCTTCTATTTACTTTATTCTTAAACTAAAATAATCTATTTTCATTGCCCTAAGTCTGGCCCATATTTTCATGCCCCTCTATTTTTTTCTTAAGCTGGTTGCCTAGACCTAAAGTGGCTTCCCTCTTTTTCCTGATCATTTAAATTCCTTACCCTATTTAAAAATTTTAAATGATCTTATTTTAAAATGGAAGCCAAATTCCATTTCTTTTATGAAATCTTCCCTTACTTTTCCCACTCCTTATCCCTCCCTGATAAAGACCTTTTTTCCTCAGATCTCACAATATCACATATTTTTATTGATCAATCAACATTTACTAAACATGGAAGATATACTAAATACTATGTTAAGCCCTGAGGATACAGAGACAAAAATTAAAAATTCCCTACTCTCAATTGTTCCTTTAAGTGAAACAATATGTACATACACAAACATGAATAAATTAAAGATGATGTAATGGTAATAGCAGTTTGGACATTGAGGAAAGGTCTTGGGTAGGAGCTGGTGCCTTAGCTGAGCTATGAAGAAGACTGGGAACAGAGATGGAAGAGGAAATATCATGTAAGAGAAAGTCAGAAATAGTTTGTCAATCCCATAGAATATATATATATGAGATACAATGAGGTTGTTTTCAACCAGATTGTGAATATACTTCTCTTCTATTATTGTGTATGTGTTAAATATCTCTACTAAACCGTAAGCTCCATTAAAGACAAAAAGCCAATCTTTGCTAACTTCTTTATGAATCAGCATAGTAGATACCTAATATTTGTTGTGTTGAGTGGAATAATAAGTTTAAACTCTGAAGGTAAAATCAATATTTTTCTTAATAAGTTCAGATAGGCATTGTCATTCCCCTGACTGTCACAAAATACAGCCTTGCCTAATACCCCTCTCCCTACTTTAACACTACTATTCCAAAGCCTTTTGGGAGTGAGATATAAAGCAGTCAGAGCTCAGTGATATGATGATGATCACTCACTGGGCCTTTGATGTTAACTCTGCTTTCACCTAAATACTTTTTTGTTCATCTTTCTCAATTCCTAAAATAATTTGAAATAAATTATTTCAAAATGTTCAAGTATTAGAATATCTATTTTCTATTAGAATATCATCAGACGTGTTCTTAAATTATTGTTGCTTCTTTTTTTTCAAACTTTGATTATATGATATGCATGGTAAGGTGGTAACAGGACAGAGACATTTTTTCTTGCTCTCTCTTTACTAGTCTACTAGACTTTATGCTCCTTTAATACAGGAAGCCAATCTTCACTAACTTTTGCATCTAGCACAATATCAAATGATAGTTTTGTTTCTTTGTCAAAATGCTAATGACCAATAAAAAGCCTCAAAAACAGGTAGCATTAGCAGGAAGAATAGGAAAAAGATCTAGACAATCTGCAGACAGGGGATTGTCAGTTCTTAAATGATCAAATTTTTTTAAATACTGCAATTCAAACTGACTATATTTCAAAATACATCTTAGCAATATTTCTGACTAGATGATCAATATAGATCATGTAGCCCTAACTAAAAACATAATAGTTTTTCCTAGTTGGGAACTGGAGAAATTAATTCTCATGGAAGGAATGGAGAAATGGAAGGAATCAGAGGTTTCCTCATTTAGGAGTGGTTTTCCCTTAATAATCTATATTCCAGGCACTTTGCAGGGTCTCTAGCCTGACCCCATGCGCCCCCTGGTGGTCTCATGACCTGAAGCAACAATTTACTGTCAGCAAAAATAAATAAATAAATAAAAATTGTGCATGTGCTTGTAGCAATCCATCTATTTTCAAGATCTCCCCTGTAGCTTTTAAAATCACACTAGATTTATATAAAGACACACAGAAATCCTTTTTCAACATTTCTGCTATTTAGAAGAAAGGTCACAGAATTCTGAATATGATCATCATGAATCACATATCAAGGTTTGGATTTGTGCTCTGACACCTATGAGACATTCAAATCATATAACCTTTATGGATTTCACTTTCCCCATCTGTGACATGGGAGAGGGAGATTCAGATGATCTCTGTTTTCCAGTGTTTTCCAGTAAATTTATCAGGTCACCAAAAACATTAGCAGTCTTTCCAGGGACTCAGAAACCAGAACCAGAACACTGACTACTCTTGCAAAGTATTTTCTGAGGGCTTCTTCTCTCACTACCTTAGAATAAAGATGCAAAGCTGAGAATGAATGTTAGGTCAGTCTAGCGCAACATACACAAGGACAGGACATTTGCTCAATTCTCTAGACAGAGCTTGAATTTGCCCAATATTAGGGGTTAGAGGCTGACACTCCACACCTACAAGCACACTGACTCACACTTCATAAGCCTTTGAAAGGTTCAAGACCCTAGGGCTTGGGTCTTTTCCAGTGTTAAGGCTGGCAAACTCCTATCTCTGGTTCCCCATAACAAAAGATGAAAATTATTTTCCCCTACTATATCTCTCTATTCTCTTATCCCTTTTCTACCTTAATCCTACCCCTCCATAGTTCTGCTCCTCCTCTGCCCTCCTTGATTCTGCCCTTGGCAATGCCTGATTTTTTATTGTTGCTTTGAAAGGTTTTTATTATTATTATTTTTAATTGTTTACTTAAACATAAAAAAAGAATATTGTGATTTCAAATCTGGTCTCAGACACTGAACACTTCTTAGCTGTGTGACCCTGAGCAAGTCACTTAACTCCAATTGCTTCAGAAGAAAAAAAAAAAAAAAGAGCTTTATCATATACACAGCAAAACACCAAAGAGAATTTGTCATATTGCTTGCTTTTAAATATATATATAATAAATTCTATACATTAATTTCAAAACTGCCTATTTCCTCCTTGACAACATACTTCTCAATTAAAAACTGAGAAAAAAAGAGAAATAAAAACCTTTGTAATGGCTCAACATAGTTAAGCAAAACAAATCCATCCAGTAGCTCTATACAAAGTTGTATATGTTTGTATTGTATTTTGTGTAAGATTTGGATTCCATGTTACATTACAGGGTTGTAAATTGTTGGTCAATACATTCATCAGTGATTAAATCTTTTAGAGTTTTGGTTGGTTTTTTTATTTGTTTTTTACAATGTTGTCATCCTTTTATTGTTCTCCTGGTTCTGTTCACTTTACTCTGCATCAATCAATTCATACTACCCAGGATTCTCTGAAAAATCTCTTTTGTCCTTTCTTTTGGTTCAATAATCTTCCATTACTTTTTTTTTTTTTTTTTTTTTTTTTTTTGAGAGGGGGGCATAATTTGTTCTATGAAGCAATGCAAGGCACCTTCTTAGATTCTCCATTTTTTGGTTTTGTGTGTGTTTTTTTTTTGTTTGTTTTTTTACTTTTCTCCCCTCAATCCCCCTCTCATTTTAAGATTAAGATGTTTTGCTTGTGTTGATTCTCTTCTTTACCTTATCCTCCCTCTCTCTTAACATTTCCCTTCCAGATCTCTACTGGTTTCCCAGTGAAGTTTGATATTTTCACAACATTGACAATTGCCAAACTTTTTGTTCTAATTTTTCCCCTCCCTCCCCCCAGATGGCAGGTTGACCAATACATGTTACATCTGTTAGAATATAAATTAAATACAATATATGTATACATGTCCAAACAGTTATTTGCTGTACAAAAAGAATCGGACTTTGAAATAGTGTACAATTAGCCTGTGAAGGAAATCCAAAATGCAGGCCGACAAAATTAGGGGGATTGGGAATTCTATGTAGTGGTTCATAGTCATCTCCCAGAATTCTTTCGCTGGGTGTAGCTGGTTCAGTTCATTACTGCTCTGTTGGAACTGATTCCGTTCATCTCATTGTTGAAAATGGCCACGTCCATCAGATTTGATCATCACATAATATTGTTGTTAAAGTTACAATGATCTCCTGGTCCTGCTCATTTCACTCAGCATCAGTTCATGTAAGTCTCTCCAGGCCTTTCTGAAATTAGCCTCAATATTTTTTGAAGACATTAAGTTTCTAAAGGGACACATTTCTTCTCCCTCCAATAGAATGTTGGCATGACATCATCAAATTGTTCCTTTCAATTGCTGAAATAAATTATGTACCTTTTCAAATTTCTCTGTGTTTGTATTTTAAAATTCCTGCTTGGTTCTGATCTTTCCATCAGAAGTTGTGGAAGGTCTTCCATTGTATCAGAGATCTACTTTTCCCCTTTAAGAAGGTTTTCCAACTTTTCAGAGTAAGTCATTTTTGGTTATAACCCTGTATCTTCCACCTTTCAGAATATTGTATTCCAAGATCTTTTCCAGTTGGCAGAAGTAAGAAGTAGAAGTGACACATCTTAAATTATATTTATAATTATAAAATTATTGTAATTATTATATAATTATATGTATATATAATTATAATTATTAAAATTATAAAATGACTTCTTCAATCAAAGTTGTTCTTAAAACAATAGTGCTGTTACTGTATATAATATTCTCCTGGTTCTGAATTTTTCTTAATTTCAGTTTTTAAAAATCTCATTTCATTTCTTTTGGGTATACTTATAATCCTTGTAATTTACTGTTTTTGAACTTAGATTTACAATCATTTTATTTTATTTTATTTTCCCTGAGGCTGGGGTTAAGTGACTTGCCCAGGGTCACACAGCTAGGAAGTGTTAAGTGTCTGAGACCAGATTTGAACTCAGGTCCTCCTGAATTCAAGGCTGGTGCTCTATCCACTGCTCCACCTTGCTGCCCCTAAAGTCATTTTATTCTGGTTGGCGTTTTAATTCTATTGATTCATCAGCTTTAGTTCCTGAAATGGGGCTTTGTACCATTGTTGCAATTTTGAGTGGGGTGATCTGCCATGCTTGGTCTCAATCTAAGTCCTTTGGCTTGTTGCCCTAATCTCTACTTTCCAAGGATAAAGTATTCTGGAATTTTTAGCTTCAGAGAATTAGATCTACAGGGCCCTCTCTCTGGTCTCCTAGCATGAATCTGCTCTAGAAATCTGCTCTAGAAAAGCTCTAAACATATTACAATATTCTAAAAGAGAATATTAGGGACCTAAAGCTCCTGGGCTTGGATTGTCCTGGTCTGAGTGCTCTCATAGTTATATTAGTAAGTATCTCATAGATACATAGACCTTGGGACTTTTTCAGAAGAGTCTTCTGCTATTGTCCCTCTAGCAAAGAGCTTTGCAGGCTATATAAGACACGGACATCTCTCCCTTGCTTTATTGTTGATAATTTCTTGAAAGATGATATTTGGGGTCTTTTTTTTATCATGGTTTTTGGGTGGACCAATAATTTTTAAATTATTTCTCCTGGATCTATTTTCTAGATCAGTTGGTTTTGTGAGGGATAGAAAATCCTATCCAAAAATGACTTCTCAGATATCTCTCAAAGTAAAAAGCAGAAAAATTGTTTATTTAGCAAATTCTCATGAGAATGAGCAATTCCACCATGAGGAGGGAAAGAAAGAAAGCTCACGGTAGAAGGGCTAAAGAACTAAGGAAAGATATACGGTTTTTATAGGTTTAATTGCAAAAGGATTACATCATGAGTTTGGGGAACATTAAGAGATAGGTGCTCCCCCCTTCCCCACCAGTTAATTGAATGTTATCATATATCTCAAAAACTAAACAATTAGTAGCCTAAACATCGATAGCCTGGACAGACATAAATGTTATCAGTTATCAAAAAATCTAAGCAATTAGTAGCCTAAACATTGAACATGCCTATGCAGGTCACAGAGACCTAGAGAAGATAGAATACAGAAAAGGAATTTAACATTGCTGTAAGTTCTTCACCATATTCTTACTTCATACTTGCTCCACACAGTTTTCTAATAAGCTATTTCATATTGTTTTCAATTTTTTCATTTTTTGGGTTTTATTATTTCTTGATTTCTCATAAAGCCATTAGCTTCCATTTGCTCAAGTCTAACTTTTAAGGAATTATTTTCTTCAGTAAGCTTTTGTGCTTCCTTTCCCATTTGGCCAATTTTGCTTTTTAAGACATGCTTTTCCTCATTAGCTCTTTGATTTCCTTTTACATCACTCTCATTTCTCTTCCCAATTTCTGCTCTATCTCTCTTCCTTAATTCTCAAAATCCCTTTTGAGTTCTTCCATGGCCTGAGATCAATTCTTATTTTTCTTGGAGGTTTTGAATGAAGGAGCTTTAATTTTATTTTTTTCTGGGTGTGTGTTTTGATCTTCCTTGTCAGTGTAGTAACTTTCAAGGGTCAGAATCTTTCTCTATTGTTTGATCATTTCCCCAGCCTATTACTTGGTTTTAATTCTTTGTTAAAGTAGGGCTTTCTTCAGGGGTTTGTGTAGCTCTTTTCAGAGATCCTTTTGGGGACCTGACCACTAACGGTTTTTTTGCTCTGGAACTGTGTCTTTTTTTCACTGTGGCTGTAAGATCTAATGTGCTAAAGTAACAAAGTCCTTGGGCTGAGGCTCTAGAAGCTGCTACTGCCACCCCCCACTCCTGGTTTGCTGGCTTCCCAATACCCCCTCACCCTAATTGAGACAAACCTTTCCTGCTGACCTTCTAAGTCATCTTTGGTGTCTCTGGGGTGGGAGGTCTGGAAATCACCATACTGCTACTGATTCAGAGGCCCAAGGCCTGGTCCTGCTTTGTTGGCCTGGCAGGAATAAGTTTGCTCTCTGGACTCCCACCCTGGTACCACAAAAACTTTCCTGCTGACCTTCTAAGTTGTCTTTGGTTAGAAAATTGTTCTTCTCCATCTTTTTGCGGGTTCTGAAGCTCCAAAATTTGTTTAGAGTCATTATTTAAAAGAATTGGAAGGGTTCCTGCCTTTTTCTCTGTCATCTTGGTTCTGCTGCCATCATGGTTCTGCCACCATCTTGGTTCTGTCCTCATCTCCCCACCCTATTTTTATTATTATTTTATTATTAACAAATTTCCCTTTATTCTGGCCTGAAGTGGTTGGTTTACTATAATAATAGATAAGATAGGCAGATTCATGCTGGGAGAACATGGAAAAGATAAAGTTGATGAGACCAGAAATAGAACAAAGATTGAGGACACAGGCTGACTTGGGCCCTTTCTTCTTATTGTCATAATATTCCATGAATCAGAGCAATGGGGATTGAAGGTGCAGAATATCTTGCTATCATAGAGAATGGGTCTCAAATGATAATCATCTTCTGGTCATTTAATGAAAAACTCTTGTAGAATATCCCTCTATAGTCTAGGTAGATGATAGGTCTCTGTGGAGTGATGTTTAATCATGTTTCATTATCACAGTGAATTTGGATTTTCTGGAAAGTTGAGGAATTAGTGAAGAAGGTAGATATTATGGTCCTTATATGTCCAGAGCTGGCAAATATTTCTGAGTTTCGGGACAACTCAAGTCTTTTTGAAACCCTGGCAAAGTATTAGCAAGTTGGAGTTTAATATCTAAATACCCTGACAACCCATACCTTCCTGGCAAAAGCTTCCACTAAGATAGAATATCACAGAAGCACTGAAAAACTCCATTTTGGGGATGAATACAGAAAAGTTCAATTCTTGAAAAATGTAAGAATCATCTGAGGGAGAAATTCAGTTTGTGGGTCTATGTATTTATAACCTCATCATTTCTGTAAAATCTCATGAGTCTTAATGCTTCATCTCATCATGATTCTCTGCCTCATTGAATGGGAGGTGGGGCTATGAACAGCAAACCTACAACTAAGGAGAAAGCTAAGCTCAAATTTCTCCTTTCTTAATTGGCTACATTATTTGGGGGACAGCTAGATGGCACGGTGGATAGGGTTCTGGCCTTGGAGTGGGATTTATCTACCTGAGTACAAATCTAGCCTCAGACACTTACTAGCTGTGTAACTTTGGGCAAATCACTTAACCCTGTTTGCCTCAGTTTCCTCATCTGTAAAATGATCCGGAGAAGGAAATGACAAACCACTCCAGGATCTTTGCCAATTAAAACCCAAATAGGGTCACAAAGAGTCAGACACACCTGAAAATGACTGAACAATGCATCACTTGGGAACTTTTGTGATTGATTTCTCTACCACACCTCCCTACCTGGGTACTTTATTCTATTTTCTCATCCTAGCTTCTTCGTTTTGTGATTTTTCTTCCCTGTTAGACTATAATTTCTTCCTTATTAGACATAACAGACACCTAATAAATGTTGATAAATATTTCTACATTCCATTCTTAGCATGGTGCCCAGAACATAATGGGTGTTTAATAAATGTTTATTGACTATATGGGATTCGTCCAAGTAGCAACATAATCCAACACCATGACATCTGATGATTTCCAGAGCCATCTTGGAAAATTATTCTCAGAATTTAGGGAAATTTGGCAAGACATATGCACTAATGCAGAACAAAGAGAGAACAGTTTACACAGTAACATAAAGGGAAAGAACATTGAAAA